>NC_135876.1:25737906-25840406 GCF_031162955.1 Sander vitreus | reverse complement strand
ATAGTTCAAGGATAAAGTCTAGAGACCAGCATTAAATATGGACAATATAAGAGAATAATGTAGACATAGTCATTTAAGAAGTGCAAGAAAAAAAAACAGCATTAAATATGGGCATTATAAGGGAATAAAGTAGACAGTAAGACAGACAGTATCGTGAAGATAGACATGTTAAATCTGGCTGTGATGTTTGGATTTATTTAACATGAGGCTCTATGGTGATTGACTCTGGGAACTGCAGTTCAGCCCGGAGCTGCCGCTTTATAAACGCACGACAAAGCATCTCACGGATATGACAATGATGAAATACTTAAGACAAAAATACTTCCGCTGACACAAGCTTGCATCAGCTTAATTTAGAATCAGTCTCTTAACGTTATGTTAGCACAGGGTTGAGATTTATGATAACGTGGAACTTTCTGTTAGGATCATAGTACGGGTTTCTACTAGCCTGACGTGGTCATACTCAGATTCTAGTCAGAATGTGAGTCTGAAACCGCTCCATTGGGCTGCGATTAAGGGGCGTGTTCCAACCGAACCAGGAAAGAAAATCCCTCTGCACTCATTGGATAGACCTACAACCAATCAGAGCAACGGAGCTCAACTCAACTGTCAACAGAACTCAACACCGTGTATCGTCTCCATAGCAAACACTCTTTGCACAATGCACTTCGGTCCTAACTCCCGACTTTTAGACTTTTTGAAGCTGGATATATAATTTGTTTTGTCTGAATATGAATGTGGAGAACGTTAGCGATAGTGAGATGCTTGCTACAGTTGCATTTCTAGAGATGAATCAGCGAAAACACGTTTTATTTCTCTGATTCACGGCTTTGTCCTAACGCCGCTGGGCGCTCTCTCTCTCTTCAGTCTCTCTCTCTCTATCTCGCTCCACCACATAACGCTACCTCCGTCTAAAACGCTGCCATTTCGTGAAGCTGTTTGTAACGTAGAAATGAAATGGATTATTGACCATTTCATTTCTACAGTTTGTAGCTGACTTTACCAGCTGACTTCTCTATTGGCCCTTGAAACAGGTGAAGCCTCTTACGTTCTAAAACCAGCCTCTGTGACTTGAACAGCTGAGTCGCAGCGACACCATCAGCTGTGTGTGTGTGTGTGTGTATGTGAGAGAGACGTTACTGTATCTGTCCATCATCGTATAAAGCCCGCCCTCACAATATGATTGGTCCGAACAGATCTTGTTCGGGCCTAATTGCTCCTCAACGGATCAAGTCCAGACCGAACTTCCCGACCTCGAATGTTGTGGGCGGGGCTAAGTTCGGCTGGCATCCAGGCTAGTTTTCTACTGAACCGTACACTTTATTTGACAAACCAACCACATTTACTTGACAAAGCACGGCTACACTTCATCCGTTTCATCCTAGCCTGGTGTGTTTAATATGTAAATAGTTATTTCTTTCTCATACTGTGGGAAACACTGGCTTAGTTTGGAATTTCTTTCGCATGAACATCCAAAAGAATCTCTTATCTTGAAATCCGGATGTAGTTCACACCGTGTCTCTGCTCAGTTTAAAACTGAAGACTTACAATTACAAACAGTTCAGTTATGATGGTAATAGTTAACAGGCAGTAAACCAGTGGTGTAGTCGACGTGATACGCAGGTATACCGCTAAGAAAGCTCCAGGATTTCCATATACCCACTTAAAAATGCCCAATGACACACAACAACATACTTTATTATAATATATAAATATATTATATATATTTATTATTCATCTGTGTTTTTCTTCTTCAAATAGGCTAAAAAAGGGTATATTTCCACCGTAAATTGGCTGTAAAAGTGTATGTGAATGCAGGAAATGAAGTCGTTAATGCTCAAAACTTCCCTGGGGGAGGACACCCAGACCCCCCATTATGATATGCCCCCCCCAAAGGCAGATTATGGCCAATATACAGTACAGTATACCCACTACAAACAGTGTGAGAGGTTGTTTACAGTAACAGATGTTTGTTAGATGTGAGAAAAGAAGCGAAATAAAGTCACAAACAACAGAAACATTTAACCGTTTCAGCGCCGTTCACTTACCGTAAAGATCCGAATACAGCCGCTCTCCTGTTGCGATGAAAACGGCGTCCGTTCGCTCCCGTTGTCTCTCGTTCTCCTCTTTTGAACGACAGAGTTCCTCCTCGTACTCTGCTATCGTTGTTTCAAACAGCCCAAATATCTCTTCAGCAGCCGCAGTTAGTCGCTGGTTGACAAAAGCTCTCAGCATTCGGACTTTAGACATTTTCACACTATGACAGAAACCTTTTTCTCCACACAAAACTCCGTGAAAAACACAGTTTGCTCTCCTTCAAACAGCGCTATGTTGTTAGCCTGCTAAGATCACGTCAACAGCTACCGGGAGACGAGTGAGAGGTAAACATTCAGAAAAAGATGAGCATCGCAAAGTCCGTTCAGACAGGTTTATCCGGACATATAGAGGCTCTGCTGGATCAGTGCTGCTGGAGCTCACAAACACACTTTCTCAACACTACAAAGCGACCCTACTGTTTTCTACTTACGTTAGGCGCCATATTGCTAAAATACTAACATCCGGTTCCGTTGCAACTTGGTGGATAACCTTCAAAATAAAAGCCTATAAAGATATTTAATTATTCCAATTCAGCTTTTCTATGTGAAAACGTTTTGTTTTAAGGACTTTGATTTATTAAAAAATGCCTTTGCCTGTTTTAGTTACCTTGCACATTAAAGCGTAGCTCTCGCCAAAATGCAACCTAGGGTCTTTTCGTGAATGTACCCGAGTCAAACTCGTTTAAAAGCATATTTAGGACAGAATCGCCACTTTTATGATTTACCGTATTTTCGTTTTTCGGTCAAATGGCCTTTTGAATGGGAGTGCTAGGGGCACTTTTATGCTAGCCTCAAAATAGCTATTTTTAAAACACTAAGAAGGCTCGACACAACATGAGACTTTGCTCCAAGTATCACCAGGGGCTCTACACCTTAACGAAATGTTGAAAACATTGTTTGTGTACACAGAGTTTACTAAAAAGAAAGGTTTTGAACAACTCACGTTAGCAGTTGTTGTTTACGCTAGCCACCATTTTGCCAGTCAAAAATAGGCGATCTCCGATTGTGAATGAACGGACTCCATAGGAGGAAATGTCATCTTATACGAGGCTCCTTTTTCAACTACAAGGTCAATATTGTGTTTCACTAACGACAAAACAACGAATAATCCGTGCATTTATATGGAACTAAGCTTTAGGAGCTTTCCATCTTTACTCCTCCCTCGACTATTTTTGACTGGCTCGACAGACGGCAACCGGAAGAACAACAGCTAACGTGAGTTGTTCAAAACCTTCTTTTTAGTAAACTCTGGGTACACAAACAATATTTGTCAGTGCTTTGGTTAAGGTGTAGAGCCCCTGGTGATACTTGGAGCAAAGTCTCATGTTGTGTCGAGCCTTCTTAGGGTTTTAATAATAGCTATTTTGAGGGTAGCATAAAAGTGCCCCTAGCACTCCCATTCAAAAGGCCATTTGACATGATGAATCATGTTTTACACATGCAGATTTAATGTCTAGCCTATATATATATATATATATATATTTTTTTTTTTTTTGTTCCTTTATAGGCCAGGAGATTTGTCATATTTACACATTTTAAGTAGCCTATAAGGTAATGCTTAAGGGGACTTACATAGATAGCCTGTATAATGTTTCTTAATGTTATTATTTTATTTAACCTTTATTCAACCAGGTAAGCCGAATGAGAACAAATTCTCATTTGCAACGAGGCCAGGCCGAGACAAGGCATAAAACGTGCAAGACAACATAGAGTTACACATTAAATACGCAAAATATAAACATACAAAATACAATAAAGAGTCTACAAAAAAACAGAGGTCAAATATAAATACTGATTGTAGTACAGAATCTGTATACAGTTTGTGCAAATGGAAAAGTGCAAGAAGCATTAAACAGATATTAAACAAACATGACAGAAGTGCAGGTAAGAATGGGCCACTATGCAAGGGAGCGTAAGAGACAATAAAGTGAGCGTGGGTTTGTAGCTCAAGGCTACTAATCTTATAAATAAATCTGGGTTAAATGGCTCACTGCACTCACTCACAGCAGCACATTGATGTTGCTGATCTTTGGCTCATTAGATGGTCAGTTACCACCATCTAGTGGACAGATAGTAGAACACACATCATCTGATGTTTGCCTTCTGTGAAGACCTGTTACCATGTTTGTGAGGCTACTCGCAGCTACTGTGGGAGTTGCAGAGAGGCATCAGTAGAGTGGTGTGCGATACTGCAAAATGTAGTATTGATCCGATACCCAGTAAATACAGGGCCAGTATCGCCGACACCGATACCAATACTTTTGAATAATTAAGGTGCATTTTGAGATTAAGACTGAAAAGACGGAAATCTTTTATACAGTTTAAGCTACAATCTTTATTTTCTTTTTTTTGGATTTAACTGTCAAAAAAATGCTTACATATGGATTGTAACGCTTGATTTTAATAAAAGTTTTGTTTTTGTTGCAGCTCTGACTCTGATTTGAATTAACAGGTGAAGAGAATCTAATGCAATGGTGTTATTGAAAACACTTTATAATACGCATAATTTGCATGGCTGTTAATGTTAAAAAAATAAATAATTAACTGTAAAAATGTCCTACAGCAACATATTGTATTGTGTAGTATTAACAGCTATGTACTGGCAACACAAGTTGCCAGGTAACTTCTGTAATTTAAATAGAATACAAGATCATGTTGTAAACAACATTACAATTAATTGTTGTATTTCTGTTAACAAGTAATTGCTATATACACAACAAAAACCTGTAAAAGGTACCCTGTAATATACTGTATTTATTTCCCCACAGTAATTAACAGCACTTTTAAAAGACTTTATTGGCAACTTTTTGTGCCAGGTGCCAGGTTTACTGTAAAATCTACACTCAAAATTCATTACAGCGTGGATGCATCATCAAATTGCTAAATCTGAATGAATGAAGTGGTTTTGTGATTTTTCCTTTGGATTATTAATGAGTTAAAGTGCCCATATAACTTTTTTTTCTGGGATTTGGGGAGTTATTTAGTGTCTCTGGTGCTTCCACACGCATACAAACTTGGAAAAAAAACATCCATGCTGTTTTGAGTGAGAGACGGTTTCTGAATGCGTCCTGCCTTCAGTCTCCGGGTGAGCTGGTCAAAATCGGCACGGCCAAAACATTTGGTGTGTGCTAACCACTTTAGCTAATACCACATCAGCTAGCTGTTTCTCCAACGTCAGTAGTACAAGGCAGGATTAGCTGGGAGACTTCTCCTAAACGAGGGCACACTTCCAACTTTGCGTTGAATACCTGCAGAACAGGGACATGGAAGTAGTTCTTTTGTAGATTAGGGTGAACTAGTGTGTGTTGTAGCAGTGTTTTGCCATTGAAAACGAGGTGGCTAACCGCTAGCAGCGCTAGCTTCTAGCTAGTAGTCCTTACCTAGCTACTGAGCACGTAGTCCTTACCTAGCTACTGAGCACGTAGTCCTTACCTAGCTACTGAGCACGTAGTCCTTACCTAGCTACTGAGCATGTAGTCCTTACCTAGCTACTGAGCACGTAGTCTTTACCTAGCTACTGAGCACGTAGTTCTTACCTAGCTACTGAGCACGTAGTCCTTACCTAGCTACTGAGCATGTAGTCCTTACCTAGCTACTGAGCGCGTAGTCCTTACCTAGCTACTGAGCATGTAGTCCTTACCTAGCTACTGAGCACGTAGTCCTTACCTAGCTACTGAACATGTAGTCCTTACCTAGCTACTGAGCGTGTAGTCCTTACCTAGCTACTGAGCATGTAGTCCTTACCTAGCTACTGAGCATGTAGTCCTTACCTAGCTACTGAGCATGTGCGACTCCCAACAAAGATGTTCCAGCAGTGAGAGGTCTCACTCTGTAGCTAAAACAGAGACCTGAACACAGGGTGAAAAGAGGAGCTGCAGCAATGTGCAGTACAACAAAAATATGGTGTTTTTTGATAATTAAACCATGTAAACCTATTCTGGTACAACCTCTAAATACAATTATGAACCTGAATATGAGCATAAAATGGACGCTTTAAAACTCAGGACAGAATTTTCATACGGTTGTATAAATTTGTTGTGTTAAAACTATATCTTACCTTATCTTTGGCCTGAAAATATAGCCACACAGCGCTCCTCTTCCTCTCTGCCGTTCTTCTGCTCCATCTCTGTCCTGCTTTTGTGTGTGTGTATGTATGTGTGTGTGTGTGTGTGTGTGTGTGTGTGTGTGTGTGTGTGTGTGTGTGTGTGTGTGTGTGTGTGTGTGTGTGTGTGTGTTTAGTAGTAGTTGCAGTTGTTGTAATGTAAACCATTCTGATCCACACTCCGTTTCACAAGGTGGCGGTAAAGCTCACCAAAAAGTTGTTGACCCACCGCCATAAAACTTAAAAAAAAAAAAAAAAAGCGGAACCGGATGTTGATCTTTGAGCAGTATTATATCCCCCTGTTGAAACTTTACAGTCGCTTTGTTGTGTTGAGAAAGTGTGTGTGTGTTTGTGAGCTCCAGCAGCACTGATCCAGCAGAGCCTCTATATGTCCGGATAATCCTGTCTGAACGGACTTTGTGCTGCTCATCTTTTTCTGTATGTTTACCTCTCACTCATCTCCCGGTATCTACGGAGTTAGCTTCGCACGCTAGTAGCTGAGCAACGCAGCGTGGCAACGGCGTAAACAAAGCGCTAGACGCAAGAGAGTTTGTGTGTAAAAAAAGGTTTCTGTCATAGTGTGAAAATGTCTAAAGTCCGAGTGCTGAGAGCGATGGTGAAGCAGCGACTAACTGCGGCTGCTGAAGAGATATTTGGGCTGTTTGAAACAACGATAGCAGAGTACGAGGAGGAACTCTGTCGTTCAAAAGAGGAGAACGAGAGACAACGGGAGCGAATGGACGCTGTTTTCAACCCTCAGCTTCGGTTACACAGAGCAGGTTTGTTACCTTTCACTCCTTTCTCTCTCACTGTTAGTTGTTGGGCAAATGCGCAACCAATTTACTATTTAAAAAAAGTGCCAAAGTGTCTGACAACATTGTGGAAAGGATTTCTAAGGAGGTCGACCTTTCTGTTAAAGAGGAAGATCCTTTTCGTTTAACATTAAACGGTCCCGAAATCACCATCACCATCACCAAACTACACCAGACTCCATGTAAATAATCTATAATTTTATCATCGTAAAAGACACTTCATTCAAAGTTGAGAAACACAAAATAAAACTATGAAAAGCCGTCTTGGTTTGTTGTTTTTTTTTTCTCACTTTTCCCAACAATCAGCACTCGGGTTTGGTTGAAATAAACACATCATTTAACAATTCATACGTGAAAATATGTTCTCTATATGGCTAATATGGCTCTGTACACGCTAAAAGTATTGGTTATTTACATGGAGTCTGGTGTGTTTAGCGACAGCATCTAGAAGCACATTTTAACATGTTTTCATAAAACGCATACATTTCGTGATTGAAAATTTTTAACAATTCATGAATAAATTACTGACAAGCTTTATAATTATACATTACACCTTTTGACAGGCAAAATATATCCAACCTATTCTTAAAAGAATTAATTGAAGGGGAACACACAACTTCTTCTGGAAGCTCGTTCCATGAGTCTGCATGTAGGGTGAAAAAATGATTTCTCTTTTCAGACAGGCATTTTCTAGGCTAAAGTTTTAAAGAATTCCCTCGTGTCTCATACCTATTGCTCCAAAACTGAAAGATAGGCTCAACTGTTACATCATATATACCCTGTACAAGCTTATACACCTGAATCATATCTCTGTATCCCCTAAATATGAGATATGATATTAAGATGATAGCCTTATCTCCCCGATACTAATGTTACTACAACTGCAACTTGAGCATAATTTGACAGGTGTATTTTGAAATGAATAGACTAATAATCTGAAAATAATTTGTCTTGAAAGGGTCTCTTCGAGGCATTCAAACATCAGCGTGGCTTTTACTGTAATAGAGGTCTATGCTAAATCCTAGCATTAGCTAGCATGTTAGTAATGTTGTCCAACGTTAGCCAGTTTGACAAGTTCAGTCTATAGTTTCATTTTCAGCTTTTCGTTAAGCCTGCCTATCACTATTATGACTACAAACGGGGAAAAAGGCAAGGGAAGGCGTTTAGATTAAATGACTGCTATGGTTGCTGTTGTTTTCTAGCAGTTTTAAGCAGAACATTTGATTTCTTTAGTGGTTTGAGCCATACGTCGAAGCGGCCGCCATTTTGTGACAGACATGTTGCGCCTTCTATTGTATGTGTGTCTATCCAGGCAGTTGGTTTATCCACAATTAAAACCGTAATTTCTCTCTGAATTTCCAACCGATTTTCAAGCGCTTTGCTTTGCTACAAATGCCGGATGTATGTAATGTATTTATGATACAGGATACTTGATTAAATAAAAAAAAAAAAAAGGTTTTCATACTGACATACCTTAACTTGTGTAGATAGAAACCGTGTGCTTCTTTTGGATGTTCATGAGAAACTAAGCAACATGACATAACATTTCACAGATCAAAAATGTGTTTTACAACATTTTACTGTTACGACCGTTAAGTGACTGTCCTGATACTTAATTCAGCTAATACTAGCTTGTGACAGGTAGTTTTATTTTTATTTAAAGGTGCAATATGTAATACTGACACCTAGTGTTTAAAATAGTTACTGCAGTACGAACAAAATATTGGAACGAGTTGTCTCCCGCCGCCCCCTCCTCCCCAGATCTGAAGTTCACGGAGGTTGCCAAGCTGAGACGGCAGCATCAACAACAATGTTGCTAGACGCTTGTCTCACATAGCCAGACATTACTTCACAGCACATCGGAGTAGCTAACGTTAACGTGGCTATATTGACAGTCATAGAAGGCCGTGCTCACGCGGAGCTCTGTACCTAACTGACAGACACACTTTTTCGTTTTAGAATTACAGTAGGAATCGCTAAAAACACCACAACCTCGCCGTCCTCTCCACCCGACGAACAGACACACTTCCTTGGCTTAGATCTACGCTGAGAACCGCTAAAAATACCACTAACGTTAGCTACCTTGCCGTCCTCACCACCCGACTGAACACACTTTATTAGCTTAGAATTACGGCAACAATCGCTAAACACACCGCAAACTCACGGTCCTCTCTTCCCAATTTACAGCCCCCTTTTCTTGGCTTAAAATAACTCCCCGTTGTCGGCTACGGCCGCTGAACAGGGTACACGTTGTAAACCACCCGCTTGCCTCCGGTAACGTTAACAGTTAGGCGGCGTTAGCCAGGACCAGTCAGGATCACTTCACTGGCAGTGTCTCAATTGTTTTTGAGAGTAACCAACTCGGGTACTCTATGTAATTCAATGTGAGTATACGGATGTTGAAATGACATAAAATGCCCGTCCCTTGTAGCTAGGGCTGCACGATTATGGCCAAAATGATAATCACGATTATTTTTGGTCAATGTATTGATCACGATTAATTATCACGATTATTTGTTGATTTGAACCAAAACTAATGTTATTGTCACATAGGCTAATTATAACTGCTTTCACGTCCATATTGTGCTACATTCCTCCTTTGTTGAAGGATACTATGAAGGAGCCATTTCAGCTGTTGTGCAAAAGATACAGGCAACGCAATTTTCTGTTCACGTTAACGGCACGTGCTAAAATCTGGTGCCAATAGGGCACCGGTGCCCGGTATCTACCGGACGAAATGGCAACACGGATTACGGTCACTCTGATGCTCCAAAACAGACGTCAGAGGCAACACAAACATTGCTGCATGTCACGCTAGTAAACACTAATAACACGTTACACAGCAGCTAACGTTAGCCTACCGTTAGCTACAATAGTAACTGGATTAAACACGGCTAAAATGCTGACAGCTAAACTGTGGTGGTTGACTGTATTTCACTGTAGAGGATTCCAACAGCGGGACGTACAACAGTCTGCTGCTAAAGCTATGAGCTAAAAGACTCAAACTAGCACTGGTCACTGCTGTTGTCTGAAAAACAACATAGACGGGACTAAATGTTGCGTAAACTGGTAAACCTCGTGACGACGTATGACCGACTGCTATCTGTTGTGGAATTTTCCTCACGTTACTCTGTCCTCTGTGACTGTCTACATCTAAACTAAGCTGCGCAGTGCAGGCAACAACTCTGATTGGCTCATGGAGGCACGTGATCAGAGAGTGGTTTACGGAGCTTTGAAAAAAAAAATAACTTTCATACAGAGCGTTCTATGAACGAAATGAAGCATTTTAAATATTGCTCGATCACGTGAATTTGATCGTGGGAAGCCAAAATCAAAAATTAGCCTGAAGCTAATGCTTAGCTACCTGTTCAGGAGGAAATTAACCAACTCTGCGTCCTTTTGGGCTCCATCTTTCAAATACATCTCCAATATTTACCCAGGGTTTGTTACGTTTCTGGTCACGTAACATGCCGTTTTTTTTTTTTTTAGGTCGGTAGTATCTAGTATCTAGATCTAGGTAGTATCTCCCCATTCGTTTATTTGCTGCTTTCATGGCTGTGCTAACGTTACAGCTGTAGCGCGCTGGGTTTACATGTTTACAGGTATGTCTGGCAACCCGGACTGGCTGTCAAACTGGGCAGTTGTTAACAACACACAGGCCAAAACACAAACAGACATTACGTCAAGGAACGGAAATTTCAAAAGGAGAAATACTGGCATTAGCATTGTTGTCAGACAATATAGTATTCCAACTTATCATGTTTCCTTAATATCTGATGAGGCATTGGGGTCATTTTTGGATTTACTACAGTAAATATATTACATATTGGACCTTTAAGTAATTAATTGTTACTATATTAGTGAGATGCTAAAATGTTGTGTGTGTTATTGAAGCGGCTTTATACCGTAACTATCTACACAAGATAATGAATATTGGTTTGAAAAGCCACATTTTTTATTTAACCAAGTATCCTGTATCATAAATACATGTCTGGCATTTTACGTTTACGTTAAAGCAAACCGCTTGAAAATCGTTTGGAAAATTCAGCGAGAAATTATGATTTTAATTTCCGGCCTCAATGGACACACATGCATTAGGAAGCGCAGCATTTCCGTCCAAAAATGGGAAAGTATTGCTTCAATGAACCGCAGCGGTCAATGCGGCATCTACATATACATATTTAGGGGTTTAGGTTATATTAATGAATATATAAATGAAACATGAAAGGGAAGTTTGGGGTCCCCTGCTGGAGCTGCTACCCCCGCGACCCGACCTCGGATAAGCGGATGAAGATGGATGGATGGATAAATGAAACATTCTTTGTGTGTTAAATAACAATCAAACACTCAAATGATTTTGTGCAGACGGATGCTTTTTTCCCTCCTTATCTACTTTAAAGATAAATTGCAACAGTAAACAAGAAAGCAGCTACTCTAGTATCGATTTATGATCCTTATAAGATGGGAGAGAGAGCGGCAGTACGCGCTAATGTCGGATTTTACAGGCAGCTTTGTTCCAACTGCATCTCTGATACCGTTCTGCAAAAGTTAACTCAGAGTCAACTTTGGAGAAGGGGCCGGGGGGGGATCTTCAATGCTATTTCTGAGGTCAAAGCCAGACTCCGTCGTGCTGGCTGCTGATCTGCACTTGTGTTCTGATATCACCAGACAACCTTTCACCTTTACCAGAAATATCACGTTTTAATATCACGCATATTAACACCTCTACTTCCCATCCATGGGTACACTACAAACAGGAGCTGCTAACAGCTAATTCAGCAGACTTATAATAGACGGCTTGACTAAATGTAAACAAATAAAGGCTGAAAAATCAGGGGCTCAGGTTGGTAGCCTACAGCTTACTCACTGAATCCATTGCAACAATATACCTTCGGTTTACATCCCCAAACTTAAAGCATGACTATCCCCAAACAGAAGTAAGTTGTGAGTAACCCAATGTGACCACAAAAGCACAAGCTAATGTTAGCATTTTATCCAAGGAAGGCCTGACATTAAAGATGAGCACTGAATCACAGCAGCTTAGTCACAACCACTAACACTCAACAGTAACGTTATAGTAGCTATGTTTTTTACGCTTTAAACATAACAAATACACAACAAATCAATTATACTTACAGGTTGTGATCTGGAGGAAGCTCCAGGTTGGCCAAAAACGGTGGGAACTGACCCGTCTTTCAGTAACAAACCCGTTCTTGACCTGTGCCCAATCCACAAAGCTCTCTTCGTTAAAATGCTGAAAAGCCCCCAAAATTTGGGGTTATAGTTAGGGATGGGCATTCAATTACATTTTCTTAGTCTATCGTCAGGAGGATTAACGATCGACTATCGATTAATCATTAATATTTTTATATTAAAATTCATTATTTATTACACTTTTTTTTTTTTATAAATTAAAAATGCAATGAAAATCCCAAAATACAGCGTGATTTTCCTCGATGAGATCTTTATTACAAGAAGAACAACTTGTGGCAGTTAAACTGGATGTTCGGTTAGGCTAAACTTGAAGATATATGCGCTGCGGTGCTCTAAAGCAGCGGAACCTGCAGCTGTGAGCCGGCGTTCTTGAACAGAGACCCTAATTTGTTCCAAAATAATAATAAAAAAGAATCATGTTAAACAATAACTTCACCAAAAACATAACAATACTTAGATCTGACAGGTTTTGTCAAAATGTAACTCAAAACTATCCAAGGCACGGAGTTGAGAAAGAGGGTGAGAGAGCCTACCTAACAATTAATTAGGCTACTTAACAAAGCCTCATAAAAAATAACTAGTAACTCACATACAACTTCTGCACCAGTCTACTGATTTCTGTTGAGAAAGATAAGCATGTTGACATGATCTGGGGTCAGACGCGACCGCAACCTGGTGACCGTCAGTCCAGCTGCCTAAAACACCCGCTCTGATGGGACTAATGTTGCCGGGATGCACAGGTACCTCTGCGCTTACTTGGCCAGCCCGGGGAACCTTATTCCGTTCACTTTCCACCAGTCTGTAGGGGTGCAATCCAGGGGTGGGGGAGTCTCCCTCAGAAAGTTCTGGAGTTCTGCTTCGATGCCAGTCTCGCATTGAGTGGTATAGTGCTCCCCAAGGAGTTGTGCCATAGCAGAGGACTGGGAGGCCGCGACTCCAGTGTTTGCGATCCCCTTGTCCGTGTCCAACAACGCAGCCTCGTCTCCCCCAGCCTGTGGGATAGCCGCCCTACCGGTCTCCACTGCCTCTCCAAGTTCAACCAGTTTCGCATTGTGACGAGGGTCCAGCATTGATGAGATCATGATTCCTTTTGAAATCAAAACGGAAACTCGCAGGTAACTGGGTATGGCCTCAAATATTGCCCCCGGGTGGTAAAATGTTTAATTGCTGCCACACAGTGAAATTAATTTCATTGCTTCAAGACTCACACTACGCAACACAACCTGCATTAGTTTAATCAATAACAAATTAACGTGATCGACCAAATTCTTAATGATCAATTATCGATCGTCGATTAATCATGCCCATTCCTAGTTATAGTGCCATGAATACATTTTAGCCACTTAGTCTTCTTTTGGAAATCCAATAAATGCTGTTACGCTTCTCTGTATCGTTCCAATTAGCAAACTACCCTTTTCGTACCAAAGCACACAACGCCTCCACTGCGATACGTTTGTTGACTTAACCAACTATTCACCTAAATAATTTGTTTATATGGTACATCCGACGGCAACTACATCATATAGGTTTCCAGCAAAACAGACCAAAAGCAAAAAAATGCACGTTGTTCTTCTTTACAAATGAAATTAATGTCTGACTGACTGACTGACATGTGATGTGCATTCTTCTCAGAAAACAATTACATTTTAAAAATGTCTCATCATATATTTTCTCTAGAAGTGTGATATTAAACTTTTGTTTTTGTTAGCCTGAAAAGAAAATCTTATTTATATATAAAATAAATACTTATTAGGGCTGCACAATATATGTTTTTTTTAATTGCAATCACAATATCAACTAGCGCAGTATACATATCGCAAAAGGCTGCAACATATCGCGATAGACACGAGATTTTTTGTTAGTTGAAAGAAAATATCAGTAAAAAAACTGCTAATTAAAATGTAACTCATTCTTTTTTAAGTAGTGCCTTTTATGTTCAATTCAATCTTCAATTTGTTCAATAAAAGAATGTTAAATTGTGAGCAAACAGAAAGTCAGAACTGAGTACACTTTAATATCTGTTTATATCTCGTAAGTAATATCGTTATCGTGATATTCAACAACGTTATCGCATTTGGCATATTTTCCTCATATCGTGCAGCCCTAATACTTGCGATATAGAATCGCAATGAATGAAAATCGAAACACAAATTACATTGGCGCCCGTGTATAGTGAAATAATTCAATCGGAGCAAAAGTATATAGTCCCAGCCCTAATGCAGACGGTCAACAACTAATTGTTTGCAAAATGTGTAGTCGTTGATACCTTTCCGTCCTTTACTATTTGGTAAGTTTTCTACTCCAGTCACACACTGCTTAAAAGTTTAGTTTAGTTCAAATAACGTTATGTAACGCTAGCAACCAGCTGTTGTCATAGCTACAATGCTAATGTTACTACAATGCTACTACTGAAACAAATATAAAAACTCACCAGGAATACCAACTGTCTGGGCAACCCTCTGCCAAGGTAGCTGTTGCTATAGAGTCCTACAGAGACGTATCATAAAGTAGGCTATAGAAAATCACAATCTTTTAATTCACATGCAATTTTAAATCTAGCATCTATGTATACACAAGAGAATATATTGGAGGCACGTTCGCGAGTCTGCCCTCTCAACATCGGGGCATTTTAGCCACCATCAGCGGAGGGAATTAATTGAATTGCTCTGCTCTGTCGTTACTACAGCTGTTAGTAGAAACTCAGCATTGCATACCTAGACAGCATGAAGTCAGTTTTCCTTAATCTGTGTTTCAGTGCTTCCTGGAGACGTCCAGCAGGTGTTGGTGGTTAAAGAAGAGGTTCCCCCTGAGCAGCAGGAGTGGAGCTCCAGTGTGGACCAGGAGGACATAAAGCCCCCCCCACACATTAAAGAGGAACAGGAGGAACTCTGGACCAGTCAGGAGGGAGAGCAGCTTCAAGGGCTGAAGGAACAGTTCCTGTTCACTTCTGTCCCTGTGAAGAGTGAAGAAGATGATGGAGAGGAAGCGCAGTCCTCACAGCTTCATCAAAGACAAACTGAACACATGAAAACTTATTCTGCTCCTCCACAGTCCTCTCCATCAGCTTCTGACAGGAACTCACATCCAGAAACTCTTTTACAACCAGCTGCTCATGACCAGGCTTTGCACTCTGAACATGAAGCTGATAACAGTAGAGATTGGGACGAGACCAAGGAACATCAGCCAGGTTTAAGCCCTCTGCAAAATGGTGACATTGCTGTCAGCGATTCCAGATGCAGTGCTGCTAAGAAAATATTTAGCTGCTCTGAGTGTGGGAAAAGATTTAGGAAAAAGAGACATCTGGAGGATCACATTAGAATCCACACAGGAGAGAAACCATTCAGTTGTCCATTCTGTAAGAGTTCTTTTAAACAGAGTGGAGGTTTACATGCACACATGAGAGTCCACACAGGAGAAAAAACATTCAGTTGCTCAGTCTGTAAGAAATGTTTTACACGGAGGGACAGTTTGAAGACACACATGAGAATCCACACTGGAGAAAAACCGTACAATTGTTCACTTTGTGATAAAGGATTTATAAGCAGGTCAACTCTAAAGAAACACATGATAACACATGCAGCAGAAACACCATTCAGTTGCTCAGTCTGTAAGAAATGTTTTGCGTGGAGTGGACTTTTAGAGAGACACATGAGGATCCACACAGAAGACCCCCCTTTCAACTGCTCTGAGTGTGGTAAAGGCTTTTTCTTCATGTCAAATTTGAAGAATCACATGAGGACTCATACAGGGGAAAAACCTTTTAGTTGTTCAATCTGTAAGAAATGTTTTACACAGAATGGAAGTCTGACGACACACATGAGAACCCACACAGGAGAAAAGCCGTACCATTGTTCACTTTGTGATAAAAGATTCATGAAGAAGTCAAATCTGACGGAACACATGCGGAGTCATACAGGAGAAAAACATTTCAGATGTTCAGTCTGTGAAAAGTTTTATTCAAATAAAAGATATTTACGCAAGCACATGAGAATTCACACAGGAGAGAAACCTTACATCTGCTCAGAGTGCGCCAGAGGATTCTCGTACAGGGAAGCCCTAATTCGTCACATGAGAATCCACGCAGAGGAAACCCCTGCAGCTAAAGGAGAGGACTGTGGAGGACCAGCACCAGCCAGGAACTCAGCTCCAGATGGACTTAAACAACAAGATACTGAGGATGAGACTGGAGACTCCACGTCCATTGAAAACCCTGAGTAGTACGGGTGGGCGATATATATACTGTCTACGATAATATCGTGATTGTTGTGTTACCGATGTGCAAATTGACATCGAGTATTTAAATTACTTCGAAAAAAAACACTTCAAAACACGAATTAAAACTCTACACAATCACTAAATGTGTAGAGTGGTAGAAGGGGCGACAAAGATGGCGGCAGCTCCTAGCTCTCCTGTCGGTGTATATTTATGTTTTTTGTTTATGTTTTTCGTAACGTTCCCATGTCGAGGTCGTACTAACAAGTACAGCCACACTGAACTAATCAATATAGGACTACAATACAACACAGCCGTTACGAGAGCCTTCAAGGCGGCTCATAACATCCCGGAGGACATAGCCAGACCGGGGGGGGCTCCGTTGATTGTTGTCGGCAGCGGAAGGCGGCGACGGGAGAGAGAGCAGAAGTGAGGATGCCGATCGGGCCTGCTAGCCCGGCTAAGGAAACTACCACGTAGACCTCCAACGCCAAGCCTCCTACTCACCAACGCCAGATCCATCGCACACAAAATGGGTGAGCTGGAACTCAGCATAGCAACGAACAACTACACACGGACCTGCTGCGTGATGATTATCACCAAAACCTGGCTGAACCCCCTCATCCCGGACGCCACTGTGCAGCTAGCAGGCCGAGCTAGCAGGCCGAGCTAGCTACCGGCAGGATCGAGACAAGAACTCCAGCAAGACCAGAGGAAGAGGACTGTGCATTTTTGTGCATAATGAATGGAGTACCAACAGCAGGATCGTTGCCCAGCACTTGCTCACCTGACCTGGAAGCCCTGTCGGTAATATGCAGACCATTTTCTTTACCAAGAGAGCACACCGTAGTGACTGTTACTGCCGTCTACATAGCCCCTGATGCTAACGTTAGCACAAGTTTGGCTCACCTGCTAACCATAGTCAACAAACTGCAGTGCGATCACCCGGAGGGGATACATATTGTAGCAGGGGACTTTAACAAGGCGTCCTTAAAGTGTGTACTCACCAGCTTTTTCCAGCATGCAGGTTGTGCTACTAGAGGGAAGAACACACTAGATCATGTATACTCTAACCTCAAGAAAGCATACAGAACTGCGCCTCTCCCTCACCTGGGCCAGTCAGATCACATCCAACTACTCCTGATCAGCATACATCCCGGTCAGAAGGACTATACAGCCAAGTAGGACTATCAAAACCTGACCTGATACTGCCCTATCCCAGCTCCAGGACTGCTTCCAGTAAGGACATGGTTGTGTGCAATATGTTACAGAACAAAACCCTTTGTTTATTATTATGATTTCATCTTGCTTGTATGCTGCACAATTTACACTAGTTCAGTTAGTGTTTTCTATGTCTTTGAATTGTTTTTACTTGAATACTTAGATTTTAAAGAAAATAAATAACTGTTTTCATTCAACATTGTGCCCATTATTATTGTCAGTGATTAAGTAACTCAGACTTTTAAAAACACATTTTTAAAGGATATCGTCTAATTATCGTTATCGTCAAAATCGCCCAATATAGAAATATTATTTTTTGTCCATATCGCCCACCCCTAGTTCGCTCAGTGTTGGAGTAATAGAGTCCGCTAATCACTCTGCCCAAGTAGCAGCGCTGCAGTGGTATTGTGAGCACATGAAGCCTCGAGAAATGATCCCTTATGCGAACTTATTTGCTGAAAAGCTTTAACACTAATCTTAACTGTATAACTTCTGTTAATGTACATGTATTGATTCGATTTAATGTCATCCAAACCTATACTGTTGTAATGTTTGTTAGTCAAGTTATTAAGTAGCCCCGCTGTTAAGTTGATGTTAGTTTAGGCCTCACACTAGCACACAGTCTTGCATGCAACTAACCTCCCCACAGATTGACTTTAAACATCCAGACATACACAAGTTAATAGTGAGCCGGACACCCTTTGATTTTGACTCGGACATAAGTTTCCCTCCAAATGTCCTGGGCCGGCTCTAGCCCTTTGGTTGCCCTAGGCGAGATTGAGTTTTGCGCCCCCCGTCCCTCCCATACCCCCGTCCCCCTAGTCTCACATTGCCAGATCTCCACAGTGCTGTGTCAGCGATAGAGTAGCATGTATGTTCATTTTAGTTTCCAGCTTCCATGTAAGTTAGATGGCACCAACATTTGGTCTAATCATAACTGGCCTGGCAACCCAAAGGCCAGTGCTTTGTTTCCAGATCTGTGTGGTGAGCTATGATGCGGGAGGGTCTGGGGGTCCACCCCCTAGACATTTTGCAGCATTAAACACTTAATTTCCTGCATTGAGGTGAATTTTTATGCACCCATTTGTACCTTTTTCTCAATTTATGCTGGAAATATCTTGATGTAAAGGGAAACATAGATTACAATCCAAATATAAAAACATAATGGAATATTTAGCAGTAAGGCTGTCAGGCTTTCTGTATTGCGTTCATATATTTATTCTCCTGTAGATCTGCTTTTCTAATTATATCTGAGTCAGTACACATGTAGCCTATAGGCATCATTTACTCCTCCCTCCTCTTTTGCGTCTTTTGTTGGGGAAGTAACCGCCTTAAATGTGCATATGACAATTATTCACCTCAATAATACAGTAATTCATTTAAATGAATTAATAAACCCCTGGACTGTAATATTTCAGATGTGTTTGAGCAAGATTTCCGCTCATGTTCAAAACTTTGTGCACATAAAAAATATATCTCATCTGTGTTTTCGGATATTTGGAGGAGTCGTGATATTTTGAGATTCATAAAGTGATAATAGGCTATTACAAGAATAAAGTCACTATATTTCAGAAAATAATCTACTTGCACCATAGCCTGCTGTGCATTACGTGATTGCCCTGATGATACGGTAGATCTCAGACCTTCTGACAGACACAGAGCCCCGTTTGAGACTCTGGTCTCTGAATGAGACAAAGTTTAGGGAAATGGCTGAACACTGCTCTACAGCGAAGGTGGAAACCCGAAACTACGGCAGAAATACACGGAGCACAAACGGGACGTATCTGCTGCAGCATGTCCACAGCAGAGCGCGTCCATTATAAACCTGAAGCTGCACAGACCACGGAAGGCACGCTGCAGCAGCTCCGTGGTCTGTGCCGCTCCTCGTCTCTATTGTTACAGCGAGAGTAGACACCAAGCGACGCACAGGTCTTCTTCAGAGCTCCGTGTTTTTGAGTCTGACCCATAGACTGCAAACGTCACGTCACGGGAACTTCAAACTAAATCATTAGTTTGAAGTTTTCCCCCAATTAGGAAATGATCGACAATAATTATCAGTTTAATCTAATAATCAGGTTGACAAGTAAACGTACGGCTGATGGGGCGCCCTAGGATGATCATGTTTAATAAACATGTTTTGTTTCACTTGTCATTCTAATTCTATTAAAGAGAAGTAGACGTAAGGGCGACACGGCGCCCCCAACACATTTGACGCCCTAGGAAATTGCCTAGTTCGCCTATAGCAATCGCCGGCCCTGCTTCCAACCCATGTGGTCTTGAAACAAGAACAGCCATCTTTGATTCGGCCACCTTGTTTTAAACATATGCTCAGCTCTCCATATGGTCACAGCTCCGCCATCTTGTCACTATCTGTACACACACACACATACACACAGTTTCCCACGCGTCGTGCGATTGCTGGGTTCAGTAAAAACTAGTCAAGCGGTTTATGAACTATTTATTGAAAACAATGACTAGGCTACATAACATTAACAGATACTTTCGAAATAACCATTTAGGCTACATATTAAACATATCAGACTAAAAGATGATCTAGATAAGTGTAGCCATGATGTGCTTTGTCAATTAAATCTGGTTGGTCAAATGTTACGGTTCAGCAGATAAAATACCTGGAGCGCAAATAAGCTATTATATGTAACTTAACCTTAATACTATGATCCATACAGAAAGTTACATGTTATTAAAAATCTCAACACTGTCTCCTCCTAATTCCTGTTATATCATATAAAACTAAGGCTATCTAAAGTTAAAAACATTTTTGGGGTATCACACTTCTCAGCCTCCCCGGTAAAGTCTACTCCAAGGTGCTGGAAAGGAGGGTTCGGTCGATAGTCGAATCTCAGGTTGAAGAGGAACAATGCGGATTCCGTCCTGGTGGTGGAACAACGGACCAGATCTTCTCTATGAGATCCTGGAGGAGCCTGGGAGTATACTTAACCGGTCTACATGTGTTTTGTGGATCTGGAGAAAGGCGTATGACCGGGTGCCCGGGAAGTGCTGTAGGAGTGCTGCGGGAGTACGGGGTGAGGTCCCTTCTCAGGGCCATCAATCTCTGTACGACCGCGAAACTGTGTCAGGTTCTCGGCAGTAAATCGGACTCGTTTCAGGCGAGGATTGGCCTCCGCCAGGAACAAGCTTTGTCACCAATCCTGTTTGTAGTATTTATGGACAGGATGTCGGCGTGATCGGGGTGGAGAGGGGTTACAGTTCGGTGGGCTGGGGATCTCATCGCTGCTTTTTGCAGATGATGGTCTGGCATCATCGGCCTGTGACCTTCAGCACTCACTGGATCGGTTCGCAACCCGAGTGTGAAGCGGCTGGGATGAGGATCAGCACCTCTAAATCGGAGGCCATGGTTCTCAGCAGGAAACCGATGGAGTGCCTTCTCAGGTAGAATGAGTCCTTACCCCAAGTGAAGGAGTTCAAAGTACCTTGGGGTCTTGTTCGCGAGTGAGGGGACAATGGAGCGGGAGGGTGATCAGAGATGGCTGATGGTGGTATTACATTCAGCTCCACCGTTGTGGCGAAAAGAGAGCTGAGCCAGAAGGCAAAGCTCTCAATCTACCGGTCAGTTTTGTTCCTACCCTCACCTATGGTCATGAAGGCTGAGTCACGAGCGAAAGAACAAGAACCAGGGTACAAGCGGCGAAATAGGGTTTCCTGGGAGGGTAGCTGGCGTCTCCCTTAGAGATAGGGTGAAGCTCAGTTATCCGTGAGCTGAGATCGCTGCTCGCTGCGTCGAGGCAGTTGAATGGTGATTCGGGCATCTGGTAAGGATGCCCCTGGGGCGCCTCCCTAGGGAGTGTTCAGGCACGTCAGCTGGGAGAGGCCTCGGGAAGACGGGACTAGGTGGAGGGGCGTCCAGCTGGGAGGAGGCCACGGGAGACCAGGACTAGAGTGGAGGGATTATATCTCTAACCTGGCCTGGGAACATAGGGATCTGATCGAGACTGGTTAATGTGGCCCGGGAAAGGGAAGTTTGGGATCCCCTGCTGGAGCTGCTACCCCCGCGACCCGACCCCGGATAAGCGGATGAAGATGGATGGATGGATGGAACACTGTCTCCTCCTAATTCCTGTTATATCATATAAAACTAAGGCTATCTAAAGTTAAAAACATTTTTGTTAGATTATTGTTCATTTTTAAAGTGTTTTATTCTGTGTTTTGGGGATCGTAAACACACCGTTTTGTAGGCTACTGTAGCTACATGTCCTTGTTGCACTCATTAAGACCCATCTCATTCAAACAACTTTGAGTTATAACGTTAGTTTAAAACTTGTACAGCCAACTTAATGAAATCTGGGGTTTTATTCGGGCTCGAGTCCATAAATACAGTTGATGGATTCGGGCACAGATAACGGGAACTGAAGGCTCAGTTAGCAACGATTTGCTCCGTTAGCAGTTAGCTCCGGTTAACTCCATTATAAAGATATGGAGTGGAGGAGAATCCCACGACAAGACCATTAGCAGCAGCATGCTACAACCAACGATAGCCTCTGAGCCTGAAGTGCAATGTTGACGCTGTCATGCACGTAGAGCACGACTTCACGAGGGGGGGAGGCTGGAGGACGTAGAGCCGTATATTAGAGAGAGTTTGACCAACTCAAATCCTGGGTGCCATATTGGATACCATCGTCAGATGACTCCACAGTGTAACGCTATGGTGTGAATATGGTATCTTGAAATAAATCACTTATTTTCACCAAAAACAGGCATATATATGTTATTGTCAACGTTTGTCAATATGTGAAAGGCCCTTGTGGAAATATTCCAGTGTATATTTACCTTCTATATCGTAAATGGGCCTCTTAAAAAATGCCCATTGTAGTGAGTGACCACGTCAGGGGAGTAAGACAGGCCAAATACAGAAGGGCATTCAGTAACTTACTTGCGCTACAAACATACGAAACATGAGTGCTAGCGAAAAAGCTAATGCTAGCATAAGGCTCGGCTAACTTCAAACTTCATTCATTTCTAAAGCAGTGTTAGCACTTTGACAGCATGGTACACATTAACGATGGTGTTACTACATTTGTCCTATGTAATTTGTTATTAAGTCGAAGAGAAAAATTGACATTTACCTCACACAAAAATGAGTAGCCATTGCAGCCAAACACGCAAACAGTTGGGCATTTTTTCAGTGATTTATGTCATTTAAAAAAAAATTATTACATGTTTCCACTATTCCCTGCACTATGCCAATGGGAATCAGATGAATGTTGGTATCCAACATGGAGTCCACGAAATATGTGACCACCTCGGAACCAATCGCAACGGGATAGCTCAGAACATTCGAATCCGTAGTTGGCCACACTCTGTCTAATATACGGCTCTGGGAGGACGCTGGTCTTTGTGCGCTGTAAAAAATACATTGTTGATTGGGGAAAATAAAATGTCATTTGGATGTTATCTACCTGGGCGGTGCGCCCAAATAAAACCAATGTATGGGAAACACTGACACACGTTCGTTTGCCCCTTTTAGCTTAGATCTTCAAGTTTAGTTAGATATTGTGTTTTACTTTTGCTTCATTCATTTTGTGAATAAAAGGTTTGGAATATACAAGCTGTCTATGTAACTTTGTACAAAATTGAATCTTGCCATCCTCTTCTGCTACGAGACCTCCAAAATCCTTCAACGTTTGCTAGTTATTGATCTGGTAACATTGGTTATAGTTAATTTAATTATGAAACATAATTGATAGTGTAGTATAGGGCTGAACAATTAAAGGAAAAAATGTAATCGCGATTGTTCTGCCAGATATTGCGATTACGATTGGATCTACGATTGTTTTTTTAAAGTTTAGCTAAAGTTTAATAGACATACATGGAGCAATATAACATGAGACATCATCAAAACGGCTCTCTATCTGCTCCATACCTATGACAGTATTTTCTGATTTCACATTTCTACTACATAAATGACATATTCATCTTTCCAGCGGTGAAATGTCCCTTTAAGACTATCAGCTCCACATAACCCTCTCTGTGTTTCTCAGTATGACTATGTTCAGAAGATTGTGTCGTGAATCTCGAGTGAAGATAATTACCTCTTCTGAAGAGTCCATGCTTTTTTAATCCTCTGTGTCCTCCTTGGCTACTAGCAACTGTGTGAAGGACGGGTAAGGGCTGTGCGTGAAGCTTGATTTATACTTCTGCGTAAAATCTACTTACGGCTCCGGCGTAGGTTCGTGTCTCCTTACTTTTTGTGCTAAGTAGTTGATTTTTCCCCTTCCAACCTCACAGAGAGTGGAGATAGAACAGATTTTACTATCGCCACTCTCTTTATGTGGAAAGCTAAAAAAGTTCACCATAGTCTCTTGTTGCCAGACCTTCCTCCACAGCGCTGCAGAGGAAGGTCCTGCTAGTCCCCACAGCATTCCGGGATGGGAGAAAAATGTGCTCTGGTTTATTGGCATTTCTTTAAACCCATCACAATCGTCTTGGGCGGTGCTAAGCGCCAGATGGAGCCACGGTGCCTCTGCAGAATAGTCTCAGGAAGGAACTTGTTTTGGTGGAACGTCCATCCATCCATCTTTGTCCGCTTATCCGGGGTCGGGTCGCGGGGGTAGCAGCTCCAGCAGGGGACCCCAAACGTCCCTTTCCCAGGCCACATTAACCAACTCCGACTGGGGGATCCCGAGGTGTTCCCAGGCCAGGTTAGAGATATAACTTGTTTTGGTGGAACGTGTACGTTCAAAAGTTGTTTTAGTCGTGCAAAAGAAAACTCAGATTGGACAGATAGTCTAGCTAGCTGTCTGGATTTACCCTGCAGAGATCTGAGGATCAGTTAACCATAGTCCTCAAAAATCCACCGGAGGTTACAACGCCAACACAAAGAAAGAGGAAGGTGACGGACATTCGGCCGAAAAGAAGGACAGGCAACGGGGAAGTCCTGGAAGTGGAAGGTCGAGGATATAGATAAGATAGATAAAAATGCACTTGCATGTGGCTCTTTGTAGTTTGGCTTAGTTGAACCTACTGTATTTCTACGTCATTCTTGCTGTTGTAAGATTGTACTTTCAAGGTTGATTGCACAAAGGGTCAAGTGTAAAACTAATAGTTCAATCTTCAAATGTTAAGACCTTAAGAATCATTACAAATGCCAGTTTGTTTTTTTATCCAATGAATGCAGAAATGCTGAGAATATTTTTTTTTATAAAATAAGAAATATTATATGAATGGCTCCTTTAAGTACATTATCAGATAACATAAGACCAATCTGTTTAAACAGCACAAAGGTACATAAATAAACAAAATGTCAATGCTCGAATGGATTAATATATTTACTTCCAAACAAAAGAGGAAAGAAAAAGAAAACCACAATCTCTCATAACAAATACAAGTTTCCTTCCTTCCTTTTTAAGTTTAATCTGAGCAAACTACACAAAGTTAATCATAATTGGGGTTTTATTCGGGCTCGAGTCCATAAATACAGTTGATGGATTCGGGCACAGATAACGGGAACTGAAGGCTCAGTTAGCAACGATTTGCTCCGTTAGCAGTTAGCTCCGGTTAACTCCATTATAAAGATATGGAGTGGAGGAGAATCCCACGACAAGACCATTAGCAGCAGCATGCTACAACCAACGATAGCCTCTGAGCCTGAAGTGCAATGTTGACGCTGTCATGCACGTAGAGCACGACTTCACGAGGGGGGGAGGCTGGAGGACGTAGAGCCGTATATTAGAGAGAGTTTGACCAACTCAAATCCTGGGTGCCATATTGGATACCATCGTCAGATGACTCCACAGTGTAACGCTATGGTGTGAATATGGTATCTTGAAATAAATCACTTATTTTCACCAAAAACAGGCATATATATGTTATTGTCAACGTTTGTCAATATGTGAAAGGCCCTTGTGGAAATATTCCAGTGTATATTTACCTTCTATATCGTAAATGGGCCTCTTAAAAATGCCCATTGTAGTGAGTGACCACGTCAGGGGAGTAAGACAGGCCAAATACAGAAGGGCATTCAGTAACTTACTTGCGCTACAAACATACGAAACATGAGTGCTAGCGAAAAAGCTAATGCTAGCATAAGGCTCGGCTAACTTCAAACTTCATTCATTTCTAAAGCAGTGTTAGCACTTTGACAGCATGGTACACATTAACGATGGTGTTACTACATTTGTCCTATGTAATTTGTTATTAAGTCGAAGAGAAAAATTGACATTTACCTCACACAAAAATGAGTAGCCATTGCAGCCAAACACGCAAACAGTTGGGCATTTTTTCAGTGATTTATGTCATTTAAAAAAAAATTATTACATGTTTCCACTATTCCCTGCACTATGCCAATGGGAATCAGATGAATGTTGGTATCCAACATGGAGTCCACGAAATATGTGACCACCTCGGAACCAATCGCAACGGGATAGCTCAGAACATTCGAATCCGTAGTTGGCCACACTCTGTCTAATATACGGCTCTGGGAGGACGCTGGTCTTTGTGCGCTGTAAAAAATACATTGTTGATTGGGGAAAATAAAATGTCATTTGGATGTTATCTACCTGGGCGGTGCGCCCAAATAAATGATGAAAGAAAATGACAACATTACACATTACAGCACAAAATCTTTGTATTTATTTTCCAGCTCCTACTACGCGAGCCGTCTCTGTGTAACGTAGAGTTTTTTACTGTGCGTCTCTACGACGTGTAACGTTAGACAGCCAATCACAGACATTATCTGATCTTGGTAGAAGCATGCTGCGTGCTAGTATTTTACTATTTTACATTACTAATTACTTATTGGCTCACTGACACTGATGAGATTGAAATTTAGTATCGAATGACGAGGCATTTTTCGATACTCGATAATTTAGAGGCAATTTGGTCGCTGCCTAAAGAGCATTACATTCGGTACCCAGCCCTAAAAAGTGGAACAGCGAGAGCATCCAGTCCCCCCTCCTTTACAACACCACGGACGAGAGATTCATCTTAGAGATGGAAAAAACACAAGACATCACAGATCCTTTTTAAAGAGACAATGCCAGAAAAGAGAAGGCATGGAGTTTAACTACAGGAGTGCTTGGAATGGAAGGTAGATAATAGCTCAATAAACACAGGATTGTTCTGTAAAGTCAAAAGTAGAGCCAATATAATCTGCAAGTCAGGCAGCAAGATGCTCAGATGAAGCGCAGACATACCTGGTGGAAAATGGTGGTTAGTTTGTGTTTGACTACAAACTGAACAATTGATTTTTACTCCTGTGTGAATCCTCGTGTATCTTCAGATGTTTTTTGCGGCCCACATCTTTTCCATAAACTGCTGGCTGAAAGGATTCTCTCCTGTGTAGTATTAATGTGTAACTTTAAAAGTCGCATTCAGGCGGAATCTTTGCCACAGACTGAGCATCTGAAAGGAGTTTCTCCTGTATGAGTCATCATGTGTGACTCCAGATCCTTAGCAAAATTTCTTTACAGACGAAAAATCTGGTGCCACTGATATGTCTGCACTTCTCTCTGCTGCTCTGAAACAGACGTTACAGGAAACACAAACACCGCTGCATGTGACGCTAGTTAACACTATACTCAACAGCAGCTAACGTTAGCCTACCGCTAGCTAGTTAACACTACACTCGACAGCAGCTAACGTTAGCCTACCGCTAGCTAGTAGCTGGATTAAACACGGTTAAAATGCTGACAGCTAACGCTAAACGGTGTAAAGTGTGACTGTGTTTTACTGTAGAGGATTCAACACCGGGATGTAACAATCTGCAGCTGCCGTCGGAGAAACAACACAGGCGGGTGCGTTCAATGAAACTGGTAAACTACAGCCTCATGGTGCATTTGAAGTTATTGTAAATGTCCTTTTCCCATCTGGTTGTTGTTTTTGTCGTTCAACAGCAATTTACTAGTGAAATAAGTTATTGTTATAGTTATTACATTATTATTAAATCATTTAATGTTGACCATATGGCCTTAGCAATAAACAAGCCGTTCTTTAATGTCACCAACTGTTGTTTAGTACCTTTTCTTTTTTTTCTTTTCTTTTTTTACTTTCTTAAAAAGTATCGGTCCAGGCACCGTTAATTATGTATGCGATTAATTTCGATTAATTAATCACAGAATATGTAATTAATTAGATTACATTTTTTAATTGATTGACAGCCCTAATATATACACACACACACACACACACATATATATATATACACACACACACACACATATATATATATATATATATATATATATATATACACATATATACATATATATATGTACACATACACATATATATATACACATATATATATACATATATATATACTTTTACATATACATACATATATATATATATATGCTCTGTGTAACCAGACTTCAGGGTTGAAAACAGCGTCCAGTAGTTTCTGTTGTTGGTGGGTCTCTTTTGAACGGACCTCAAGTTCCTCCTCGTACTCTGCTATCCTTCTTTCAAACAGCTCACATATCTCTTCAGCAGCCGCAGTTAATCGCTGGTTCACAAAAGCTCTCAGCATTTGAACTTTAGACATTTTTACTAAAGTTTTCCTCCAGACACACTCCGTTAACAACTGTTTGCTCACTCTGACATGCGCTGTGGTTTTGCTATAGATTACATTCGGGTCCAACTACTTCTAGAGACGTTTTCAGATTAAGGGAACAGCACAGAGTCCATTCAGACAGGTTTATCTGGACACTGTGGGGCCATGAAGAATACATATGGGCTCTGGTGCTTCCCTCCGGTTGTATCTGACTAACTATGGGACTGAAGGAGTGGAACTCATAGGGAACACATGTTTATTGGCAGCTCGCAAACCCACTTTAAAGGTGCATACTGCCACCTACTGTGTCGGAGTGTGTAGAATCATGACAGTCAAAAACTAATTCCACCAATACTCTATAAGGGTAAGCGCCATTAGATGGCCTGTTGGTCTTGGTAGCACATATTGTCTCATGTGTGCTTGGCACAATATATAACATCTAAACCAGTTTCTCAAATGGGGTACGTGTCTCCCTAGGTGTATTTTGGGGGGACTGCAGGGGTTACGGGAGATTTTTTGCAAAATGTTTTTCAGTTACAAGGCTGTAGTTACTTCTACTTTCTTTTTTCTCCAAGTTTGTCGCTTTTTTCAAAGTTTTTGTCGCTGTTTCTGAAGTTTGTCACCTTTTTTTTGAAGGTTTTGTCGTTTGTTTTGACCTATTCTTGCCTTTCTTCCCTACGTCAGCCTTCGACCTCCAGGTCTCACCTCCTGTTTGAGACTTATTTGACCAATAATTCACAAAATCTATTTTTTCACATGCATCATTTGGCTTGAGATCATGTAGTTCAGGTCTGACATATTTAACTCCTCCGTTATAAAAAGATTTAATAGATGTATTTTACCGGTGGTAGTTTCTCAACAAACCTTATATACACAAAAATAACACAAGTGCTATGATATTTTAAAGTAATTCAGATTAAGCTGTGTCTTCTTTCCTTCTGTTAAGACCTTAAGAATCATTACAAATGCCAGTTTGTTTTTTTATCCAATGAATGCAGAAATGCTGAGAATATTTTTTTTTATAAAATAAGAAATATTATATGAATGGCTCCTTTAAGTACATTATCAGATAACATAAGACCAATCTGTTTAAACAGCACAAAGGTACATAAATAAACAAAATGTCAATGCTCGAATGGATTAATATATTTACTTCCAAACAAAAGAGGAAAGAAAAAGAAAACCACAATCTCTCATAACAAATACAAGTTTCCTTCCTTCCTTTTTAAGTTTAATCTGAGCAAACTACACAAAGTTAATTAATAATATCAGCAGGGCACTTTACATATTAGCCAACAGAAAAATACAACGCAACGTCTCCTTACTCTCTGCTTAAAGTTGCGCACTTTCAGACATTATAATACAGGCAGCAGGATCAAAAACAGATGATGAAACAGCAGTTGAAAACACTTACGTCGTGACAAACTAAGAGAATCTTTACCCACCTAATAAACAACTAGAGCTGGGTATCGTTCAAAAAATTTCGATACTGGTACCAATACCCTGACTTCGATATTGGTTCCTAAATGATGAAAGAAATGACAACATTACACATTACAGCACAAATCTTTGTATTTATTTTCCAGCTCCTACTACGCGAGCCGTCTCTGTGTAACGTAGAGTTTTTTACTGTGCGTCTCTACGACGTGTAACGTTAGACAGCCAATCACAGACATACCAAAAATGATTCACGCTGGTACATGGCTTAAAAAAAATACTGTTCAAAGGGGGGATAATATTGAAAAAAACTTGAGAACCACTGGTCTAACTGGTGTCTTCTTTTCTAAAATCTACTTACTTTACGCCAGCCTTCGACCTCCAGGTCTCACCTCCTGTTTCGAGACTTATTTGACCAATAATTCACAAAATCTATTTTTCACATGCATCATTTGGCTTGAGATCATGTAGTTCAGGTCTGACATATTTAACTCCTCCGTTATAAAAGATTTAATAGATGTATTTTACCGGTGGTAGTTTCTCAACAAACCTTATATACACAAAATAACACAAGTGCTATGATATTTTAAAGTAATTCAGATTAAGCTGTGTCTTCTTTCCTTCTGTGAAGACCAAGGAAACTCACACTGTAGTTGCTGATATCTAACACTAGAGGGCAGTATATTAACACAAAAAGCCAAAGGTTTAGTTGAGCTGTTAAGATTGTATGTCTCTCAAGTTACAGCATAAAGCAGTTTTAAATAAAACAGAAGATAAAGAAGGGGCCTAAAATTGAGCCATGGGGCTCACCACATATGATTTCCCCGAGCTAGTATAACATTTAATTTTATAGTATGGTATAGTCATTTATTGTGACATTTATTTTTATAACTCCTGGAATAAAATAAATAACTATGCCTATGATATACATCCTGAAATAGACAAATGAGGCAATAACTATATGAAAAATAATATAAATATATAGGCTATATGAATGATGTTATGTTCAGCAAACAGAACATGTATTATAGAAATCAATGTCTAATATATTTTATATTAATTATGAGTATAAACGTTTTATAAGCAGTATTAATAAATAGTACACAAAATGCAAGAAGGCTAGAAATTGCTTAAAACTAACAAGATATTCATATAGGGGCTTATAACAACAGAGTGGCATATATACAGTGTATATGTATATATATATATATATATATATATATATATATATATATATACACACACACACAGTATATAAATAGACTCTAGATTGTCCTTAAATCTAATTGTTTTATTACTGCTTCTAAATGCTAAATAGGGGGGTTAAAAGACCACAGAAACTTTCAGGTTGGTGGACTGTTAGGAGGGAAACTGTGTGTGTGTGTGTGTGTGTGTGTGTGTGTGTGTGTGTGTGTGTGTGTGTGTGTGTGTGTGTCTTCAGTAAACTGTATCAGTCTCTGCAGTAGCTTCCAGCTGCAGCAGTCAGTTCAGTTTCTGTTCAGTCTGACTGAGGGAGGTTTTTGTGCGATGCTTTTTCACTGTGTGATCACAAGCTGACTGTTGATCCAATGATAACTCTGACAGTAATAAACTGCTGCATCTCCAGCCTCAACTCCACTGATGGTCAGAGTGAAGTCAGAGTTTGATCCACTGCCTGAAAAACGACCTGAATCCCTGATGCTCGCTCATTAACAAAGTAAATGAGTGGTTTAGGAGCTTCTCCATCTCTCTGTTGGTACCAGTAAAAAACTTGTTTTCCCAACATTCGGACTCCCATCAGACCAGTTTGCTACGACATCTTGACTGGTCCTACAGCTGATGGAGACGGGGGCTCCCCGAGCAGAACTGCTCCAGGCTGAGTCACTTTCACGAACCAGGAAAGAAAATCCCTCTGCACTCATTGGATAGACCTACAACCAATCAGAGCAACGGAGCTCAACTCAACTGTCAACAGAACTCAACACCGTGTATTGTCTCCATAGCAAACACTCTTTGCACAATGCACTTCGGTCCTAACTCCCGACTTTTAGACTTTTTGAAGCTGGATATATAATTTGTTTTGTCTGAATATGAATGTGGAGAACGTTAGCGATAGTGAGATGCTTGCTACAGTTGCATTTCTAGAGATGAATCAGCGAAAACACGTTTTATTTCTCTGATTCACGGCTTTGTCCTAACGCCGCTGGGCGCTCTCTCTCTCTTCAGTCTCTCTCTCTCTATCTCGCTCCACCACATAACGCTACCTCCGTCTAAAACGCTGCCATTTCGTGAAGCTGTTTGTAACGTAGAAATGAAATGGATTATTGACCATTTCATTTCTACAGTTTGTAGCTGACTTTACCAGCTGACTTCTCTATTGGCCCTTGAAACAGGTGAAGCCTCTTACGTTCTAAAACCAGCCTCTGTGACTTGAACAGCTGAGTCGCAGCGACACCATCAGCTGTGTGTGTGTGTGTGTGTATGTGAGAGAGACGTTACTGTATCTGTCCATCATCGTATAAAGCCCGCCCTCACAATATGATTGGTCCGAACAGATCTTGTTCGGGCCTAATTGCTCCTCAACGGATCAAGTCCAGACCGAACTTCCCGACCTCGAATGTTGTGAGCGGGGCTAAGTTCGGCTGGCATCCAGGCTAGGAATATGCTGCTCTTTGTGTCATTTAATTGCCCCCTGGCGATGACTAAAGTGATTTGAAGTGAATTGAAAATCATCAATAACTGAATATGACGTGAGGACAAGGTATTGTATGTGATGGACTTTGGCTGCAGCAGGTGACATAAGTAAGGTGGTGATCTGCCCAGAAGGGTCTTGTTAATGAAAGTGAACCAATGAATAAAGGCCTCAAACTTGTTACTTGTTTAAATCAAAAAACTTTCATTTGACCAAAAGACTATCGTTCTATATAGAGACAACTCTTTTGATGGGTTTATAAGTATCAAGTATGAAAGGACAGTTTGTTCAGTGACGTGTTCTGTATGAATTGTCTCCCAGATTACATTATGTTTATGACAGCGTCAGTGTTTCTGCCACAGAAAACATTTGTTGTTTTGCAGATATGGAGCTTCAGTGTCCTGAGATATTTCAATGTGATGTGTGGATGTTGATGTTATATATATACGGTGATTTTGGTTAGTGTCTGTACATCAGTGGAGCTGACTCTGCTGTTGTTGTGATTTGAATGTTCTGATTGGGCTTCTTCACTGGAACTGTTCTCTTCATTTGAGGAAACTTTCAGGTTGTTGAGGTGGACCGTTTGACCTTTAGAAAGAAATCTAAAATCTGATTAATAATTAATGAATGGTGTGTGTGTGTGTGTGTGTGTGTGTGTGTGTGTGTGTGTGTGTGTCTTCAGTGAACTGTATCAGTCTCTGCAGTAGCTTCCAGCTGCAGCAGTCAGTTCAGTTTCTGTTCAGTCTGACTGAGGGGGGTTTTTGTACGACGCTTTTTCACTGTGTGAACACATGCTTACTATGATAACTCTGACAGTAATAAACTGCTGCATCTTCAGCCTCAACTCCACTGATGGTCAGAGTGAAGTCAGAGTTTGATCCACTGCCTGAAAAACGATCTGAAATCCCTGATGCTCGCTCATTAACAAAGTAAATGAGTGGTTTAGGAGCTTCTCCATCTCTCTGTTGGTACCAGTAAACAAATTTTTTTCCAACATTCGGACCCCAACTTGAATCGGTTGCTACGGCAAACATCTTGACTGGTCCTACAGCTGATGGAGACGGAGGCTCCCCGAGCAGAGCTCACTGCTCCAGGCTGAGTCACTGTGACCTGACCTCTGGACTCTGAGGATACAGAGACAAAAACATAAAGCAGCATCACGGTTTAGTCGGCTTCATTTCAGAGGGACGGATGTTCATAGAGGAGAGGAGTTTGATTCTCTGGACTTTACCTGTGAAGCAGCAGCAGAGGAGAGTCCAGATGAGGACGGAGATCAGAGTCATGTTTTTGATGAGGAGGATTTCTGGGGCTTCTGTTGTCATGAAGGACAGCTGTCAGTCATCCAGTGTTCAACTCTCAGGACTATAAACTCTCCCAGAGCACTGGAGCATGGTGCTGCTGATGCAAAGTGGCTCTCTATGGAAATGCTCGGACTGACTCCAACAGGGACTTGGATTACTCTGAGGATGCTGTTTCTCTACGGATCAATCACTTTATCAGAGGATTGATTCATAATGTGTCAGGGAGCATTTTAATGTGGATTCAACACTAATTGTGGATATGTTACTTTCTAAAACATTTTCTGTCTGGTTTCATTTATTGTTGCAGGGATCAATTGTACTTTCAGACAAATGTAACAATAAATCTATAAATATGTGATTAATTAAGAACAATTGTCAAAGTGTTTGATACATATAATGTGAAATAGTTAATCCTTAAAAAAACAGGAAGTGTGTTTGTTGATTTTGTTGTGTTCAAAGTCAGAGAGCCGTGTCTCTCTACAGTGAGAGGTTTTTGTACGACGGCTCAATCAGTTTGTATCACTGTGGTACACGTTCGGTGGAGGAACCAGACTGGATGTTGGATGTAAGTTCAAATTTTTGATGTATTTCATTAATTCATGAGCAATGTTTTTGTCTTCTTCAGACATCTAACTCTCTAAAAGCTGAAATATCTGATTTTACATAATTTTTCATGATTTTTCAACATTGTTCTACCAACAATCAAAGTACAGTTTTTTATTTGATATTTAAATGACGAATGAAAACACTGTAAGTGTTTGATTGGCAGGAGAAATCTTGTAATCAGATTTTAGACGACAGAAACTTGAGGACTTGTAGTTTAGGTTTTTCTCAGACAAAGTCAGAGAGCCGTGTCTCTCTACAGTGAGAGGTTTTTGTACGACGACTCAGTCAGTTTGTATCACTGTGGTGGACTTTTGGTGGAGGAACCAGACTGGATGTTGGAAGTAAGTTTCTGCTCAAATATTGAATATCGTATCATCAGCTAAAGGTTTGATTTCAGTGTCTGAACATTTGCAGTAGATGTAAACTCCCATTGGACTGATATACATCACTTTACAGACTCAGTTTGATTCTTCATTTCTCCTAAATTGTTTAAAACAGTGAGAATGAAGCTGAAATATCTGATCTCATCATTTCTCTGATTGTCTTCTTACCTCAGTTTGAAATAACTTTGACAGTTTTCTGAGACTTTTAAATCTGTCGTATGAACATTTAAAACATGGTCGTCAGTTGTTTTTAGCTGATAATGTCCTTTAAAAGTGGATCTGATTACCTTTTGCCTTTCTGAGAGTTCAGACAGTAAACATTTTTGTATAAATGTACCTGGACTTTGAACAAAATCATAGATGACGGAATAAGTATTCAAACTGTATTGTATTGTTTTCTTCAGAAAAAGATTTTCTCTGGTATCTCTTTTATGTCCAGTGCAGTTTGATGTATTTTGGGTCATATGAGGACTCTTTCTGTGCTGATATGCATGAGAGGTTTGTTAAAGGGAAGTGAAACAATGTGTGAGTAAGTGACTGGTGGAGCAGAACAACCATCTGACAGAGACTCCTTAAAGGAAAGATAACCCTCTCTCACACAGTAAAGGTGTCTGAGTTGCTGGTGTTTGATTGACAGCTGTGTGCTCCCTGTCCTCTAAGCCAGTTGTTCTCTAACTGGTTTCAGTAATGAACCCTCTTTGAAATCTCTTTTCAGCCAAGTACCCACTGACCAGCACAAAGCTTTTTGGTAGAAAAACGGCTATATACAGAGTTAGTACAACGCTGCACCATCAGTGTTGGATTTACTAAACAATAACCTTATAACTGAAAAACACTGAATCCATCACTAATTTCATTCATCATTCATAGTATAATAATTTTAGGGATTATGCATAACTGATACTTTTGTTTTAACAGTTTTGTTTTAAATGTCTCGTACCCCTAGTACCCCTAACCCGATTTGGGAAATACCGTTCTAAGCTGATTGGTGTCTCCTAGGTGATGTGCGTCTCTAACTGAACATTTAAGCATTTTTTGTTGCATTGATTTTTTTTTATTCCACCTTTTCTTCGTTCTTTGGGACATTTTTGTAGCCTTTGTCGACATCTTTGACACTTTTTTAGACATATTATGCTCTTTCCACGTTTAAGTTGCTGTATTTGACATTTATGGCATTTTTTTCAACATTTTTGTCGCTTATTTTGTCGTTTGGGGCGTTTTGACTTACGTAGAATATTTTTTAACTCTGTTCTATAGGTGATGTGCGCCCCACCCTGACGGTGCTGCCCCCCTCCAGTGAAGAGCTGCAGCAGGGGAAGGCCACGCTCATGTGCCTGGCCAACAAGGGCTTCCCCTCAGACTGGAGTCTGGCCTGGAAGGTGGACGGCAGCAGCAGCAGCAGCAGCTGGGAGGAGAGCAGGAGCCCCGGGGTGCTGGAGAAGGACGGCAAATACAGCTGGAGCAGCACCCTGAGGCTCCCTGCAGACCAGTGGGAGAAGGTGGGCTCTGTGACCTGTGAGGCCACCCAGGGCTCCCAGACTCCGCTCTCAGAGACACTGAGGAGAGACCAGTGTTCCCAGTCCTGAGCTGACTCACTGGCAGGGACTCTGCTACTGGTTTTACTCTGACACTGCTCTCACTCTGCATTCTGCAACTAGCTCTGGCTTTCATTTCACCTGTTTCAACAGACATATTTACCAGCTTGTTGCAATGTTTCAGTATTATTTCAGTGTTTCCAGATAATAAAGACGTATTCATAAAATCTGTTGTTTTCCTGTTAATTATTATCAAAGTGTCTTATTACATCTTTTCTTAATGTTGTCACTGACTTTATGAAATCCTGAAGACAAACTGATCCAACAAACATGTTTTAATTTCTCCATGGTGACTGTAGAAAGACAGTATGGGATTATATAAAACAATGTCTATAATGATAAACCTTTGGAACAAAACTCATGGTCAGAATATTTCAATGATAAATCATCCAATCATCTCTCATGACTGAAGTGTGTTAATAGTAAGGACTGTAATATGTTATTTGCTTCACAGTTTTATTTGCTTACACGTTTTCAAAACTATGGCTCCTTTTTTCAAAACTCTACACACAATTCCCAAAACTGCACACACAAAATGTCAAAATGCCTCACATCTCCTTCAAAATGAAACACTGCATTCAAAATACCGTTAACACATCTCAAAATGAAGCATTTGCATCAAATGAGAAACACTTTTTTCATAGTAGTACATTTTTGGATATACCATGTACACAATGTTGCTCTAAATCTAAATCTCTTTTGTCTTTCATAGGCTTATATCTACATTTACAATGTTCTGGAGAGAAAGTAATCTGCTGCAATGTTACAGTAAAACTGAAAATATTGATTGTGCAAAACATCACGTTTGTAAGAGTAGCGCAGTGTTGTATACAAGAAAACAAAAGTACAAAGATATTTAAACCAAATGTATGTGTGTTTGTGTGTATGTGTGTGTTTGTGCGTGCTTGTGTGTCGGGGGGGGGGGGGTAATTGTATACAGTTTGGGAAAAACAAAGTCTGATTGATTTGTAATACTGAAATAGTCATTAGATAGTTGCATGCAGATGGGCTTCTCTCATTCATCCAATCCGTGGTTGATCACATGATGAATAAGTGTGGCCCTGATCTCATCAGAGATGGCTCTCCTTCCTCTTGCTCCTCCTCCTCTTCCTCCTCCTCGTTGTTGTCACATCTCTTCCTCCTACTCCCCTTGCTCTGTCTATTATTGGCATCCATTTTTCAAAACAGGAAATCTGACCTTTGACCTATGTATAGGCCTATACTAAAGCAGTGATTGGTTAGTGTTCAGTTATGACATAATGTGTTTGCACATGTGAGGAGTGTGTGTGTGCCCTGGTAATTAAATGTAGCATTTTCATTGGTTGTGTTTAGAAAAGAAAAGTCACTTCCTGTTAGATGTTTGTGTCTTAGGTAGAGAATTGTGTGTAATGTTTTGAAAAAAGTGTTTTATGTGATTGAAAACTGAGTGAAAGGCTGAGAAATGGCTCATGGTTTTTGAGATTTGCTGTGTAGTTTTGCACTTTGAGTGAGAGGTTCCAAAAATCGTGTGACATGAAAAGATTTTGTGTATAAGCAGTTGGAAAAAACTGTAAGTCTCTAAAGAACATTCATTATTATTTAAACAAACTACAACAATTTTGATGAATATTTTCTAAATCTGAAATAAAAATCACGACATCATCAGCATAGAGAGAAATAAAATGAGTGTGATCTGCAGTTCAATCTCTGGAAATATGTACATTACAAGTAAAGAGAAGACAAAAGAAAATAACTACACATGACTAAAATATGTCATAGACATGATTACTGATTATACAACATGAAATAAATAACATTTTGTAATTTATTTCAACAATGAGTATGTTTGAGTTTCTATGAAAAAGTAGTAAGATATAAAATAAGTAAATAATATATGCAGTTTTATTGTTCATGTGTTTTCAAACCCTGTTTTAATGAAATAAATGACAGTATAACTTCTAGTTAGATAAAGTATATTTAGTGTTAAAATGTTTAAAGTCAATTATTATTAAATATATTTTAGTTTAGTCAAAGCTTCTGTTGTTTTAGTTCCAGTGCAGCTGTTGAGTCAGATCAGTTCCTCTCCAGCTGAGGGAGGTTTTTGTACGACGTTGTATCACTGTGTGAGTGGGAAGCTGTCAGCCTGCTGACAGTAGTAAACTCCTGAATCTTTAGCCTCGACTCCTCTGATGGTCAGAGTGAAGTCAGTCCCAGAACCACTTCCAGTAAAACGATCTGAAACTCCAGACTGACGGGTTGTAGCTAAATAAATCAGGAGTTTAGGAGCTTCTCCAGATTTCTGATGGTACCAATGGAGATAGCTAACACTTGTACTGGTTTTACATCTGATAGAGACAGTCTGTCCTGGAACAACAGACTGAGATCCAGGAGACTGAGTCAGGATGATTTGTCCTGATGAACCTGAAAACATGAAAAAGATGCAGAAGGGTTATTGAGACAAATCCAGCTTAGAGAAAGATGATCAACATCCAAACAGAAGAGTGTCATTTCTTTAACATGGAGAACAGATGGAAGAAGGTAAATGCTGCTTGTTCCAGTGTTTCTCCATCATAGCAGAACATCATTGTGGTGAACCTGGTTGCATCCTGAAGCAAAGTTTTCAGAAAAGACTCTCACCCTGAACGAAGAGCCCCAGGGTGGCCAGCAGTAGAGTCAGTGACATCATCATTGTGCTGCTGGCGGGTCAGTGTCTCTGAAAGGCCTGGACAGCCACTGATCAACACTGGCCTCTTAACGGCTGGGAGCAGAGAGGCAGGACACATATGCAAACACAAAGAGTCAGTGAACTGTAGCTGTCCTCAACATGTCACGCTGTTTCCTCCTCACTGCTGCCTCAGATCTCTTACAAAGAGTCTACTGGCATCAAGAAATAAATGATCTCTACCAGCTGTTTTCACATTATGTTGGTTCTCCGTGTTGACGTATTGGGTTGCATCCACATTAAGTGACATGAAGCTGATACCTCAGATTTCTATGTTGTATATTGTAAATAATTTGATGTCAACATGCTGATGTAATTGATAGTGGAGCTTTGTCTTGGGACTCACACCCGTTTTGAATCAAGTGGTGTTTATATCAAGATGACATGATGACATAATGTCCAAACATCATAGCTGTACTCAAACATGTTTGTTACGTCGCCCTTTGATGGACAGAACACGACAATTGAAAATGAGTGACAGAGTCGTAGAAGTGAACATTAAAGTATTTATTTATTATTTATATACACCGACCACTAAACCTGGTGTATCTATCCACAGTTAAAGCCACTTATAAAATGTTTAGGGTACCCCAACTAACCTAAAGTCCTCAACCTCCAACTACAGACAAGGTTAAAGTTTTAACAAAACTGCCACAGGTCAACCAGCAAAGAGATCAGAGAGACTAAAGTCGTCTCAGGTGTGCTCCTTTTATTGACTGCCTTGACTGCTGATTGGACGAGCCCGAAGGAACCAATCCTGCTTTACCTGCTGCACAGGTGGAAAGTAATCAGCGTTCTCACCTGGAGGGAAAACAGGATGGGGAAGAGAAAGAAAAAACCAAAGGGAAAACACATGATGACAGGCAGTTTTCTACTCTTCCTGGAACATAACAATGTTTAAGAGTTTTAAATCAGTGAGCAGAGGCCTTTTTCTTGATGCTAATGCTCAAGATAAAATAGTGAAGTGTACAGTAGATACACTATTTGGTGGCCCATCAAGCAAATTCTACATTTTATGATGAAAATGTAAGACTTTAAGTTTTATTTTAATGTGAAAAAACATATTTACAATATCTAACAGCATATAAAGGTTTTACACTATCAAAAATACAGTATTCAAACTAACAAGTGTTTACACAGCACTTTATTCATTAATCATTTGCTTTCCGTTAATTCAAACATTTTTCTTACATGCCTTTCCTCTATCTTTTAATATTTTAGACTTTCTTCCTGGCTGTTTTAAGTTATTAAATAGAAGTTATGCATTTAACCCGATCACTGTTCCTCCTCTGAGGCTACAATTTATAGGGAATAACAAGCACTAAATTGAAGTGGGACTTGTATACCTCTGAAAAATGTTTGGGCCATGTCTCTTCACATGTCATTGTGGCAGTAAAATCAGGTGTGAATATTATAAATCCTATTAAAAATATGCAGTAAATGCAGTATATCAAACTACAATTTTACTGTAACGAGGACAAATCTCAGAGGAACATTTTCATTTAAACTTTGTTACAGGCATGTCATTAAGAGCAGGTTCTTATTTACAATGGTGGTCTCACAAAGCCACTTAGGGGAAGGGAAGGAGGGCTAGGGAGTAAAATATATTAGACATACAGTTTAAATACAACAGACAGCAGTCAACACATGAAACGAGAGAAGTGCACAGGTACATGGGTGAATAAGAAAAGGAGAAACCTTACAAATCTTTAGCTGGGAAATTATGTGGAAAAACAACTGCATATGTCGGTGAACAAGGATGAGATGGTGGTTTTAAAAGATGAAATGGAAATGAGTTTGTCCTGTTTAAAAATCTTTTGCAGAGCTTTGCAGTGGTGAGTTAGATTAGTGAATGCTTCATTGAATGTGAAGTGAGGACCAGGTATTGTATGTGATGGACTTTGGCTGCAGCAGGTGACATAAGTAAGGTGGTGATCTGCCCAGAAGGGTCTTGTTAATGAAAGTGAACCAATGAATAAAGGCCAGTTGTTAGTTGTTTAAATCAAAAAACTTTCATTTGACCAAAAGACTATCGTTTTATATAGAGACAACTCTTTTGATGGGTTTATAAGTATCAAGTTTGAAAGGACAGTTTGTTCAGTGACGTGTTCTGTATGAATTGTCTCCCAGATTACATTATATTTATAACAGAGTCAGTGTTTCTGCCACAGAAAACATTTGTTGTTTTGCAGATATGGAGCTTCAGTGTCCTGAGATATGTCAATGTGATGTGTGGATGTTGATGTTATATATATATATATATATATATATACACGGTGATTTTGGTTAGTGTCTGTACATCAGTGGAGCTGACTCTGCTGTTGTTGTGATTTGAATGTTCTGATTGGGCTTCTTCACTGGAACTGTTCTCTTCATTTTAGGAAACTTTCAGGTTGTTGAGGTGGACTGTTTGACCGTAAGGAGGAAATCTGCTAGAGACACAATTAAAGCTATGTGTGTGTGTGTGTGTGTGTGTGTGTGTGTGTGTGTGTGTGTCTTCAGTGAACTGTATCAGTCTCTGCATTAGCTTCCAGCTGCAGCAGTCAGTTAAGTTTCTGTTCAGTCTGACTGAGGGAGGTTTTTGTGCGACGCTTTTTCACTGTGTGAACACAAGCTGACTGTTGATCCAATGATAACTCTGACAGTAATAAACTGCTGCATCCTCAGCCTCAACTCCACTGATGGTCAGAGTGAAGTCAGAGTTTGATCCACTGCCTGAAAAACGACCTGAAATCCCTGATGCTCGTCCATTACCCCAGTAAATGAGCAGTTTAGGAGCTTCTCCATCTCTATGTTGGTACCAGTGCAAATACTTTTTCCCTCTGTTCCAATTCTCAGTTCCTACATAAACATCTTGACTGGTCCTACAGCTGATGGAGACGGAGGCTCCCCGAGCAGAGCTCACTGCTCCAGGCTGAGTCACTGTGACCTGACCTCTGGACTCTGAGGATACAGAGACAAAAACATAAAGCAGCATCACGGTTTAGTCGGCTTCATTTCAGAGGGACGGATGTTCATAGAGGAGAGGAGTTTGATTCTCTGGACTTTACCTGTGAAGCAGCAGCAGAGGAGAGTCCAGATGAGGACGGAGATCAGAGTCATGTTTTTGATGAGGAGGATTTCTGGGGCTTCTGTTGTCATGAAGGACAGCTGTCAGTCATCCAGTGTTCAACTCTCAGGACTATAAACTCTCCCAGAGCACTGGAGCATGGTGCTGCTGATGCAAAGTGGCTCTCTATGGAAATGCTCGGACTGACTCCAACAGGGACTTGGATTACTCTGAGGATGCTGTTTCTCTACGGATCAATCACTTTATCAGAGGATTGATTCATAATGTGTCAGGGAGCATTTTAATGTGGATTCAACACTAATTGTGGATATGTTACTTTCTAAAACGTTTTCTGTCTGGTTTCATTTATTGTTGCAGGGATCAATTGTACTTTCAGACAAATGTAACAATAAATCTATAAATATGTGATTAATTAAGAACAATTTTCAAAGTGTTTAATGCATATAATGTGAAATAGTTAATGCTTAAAAAAACAGGAAGTGTGTTTGTTGAGTTTGTTGTGTTCAAAGTCAGAGAGCCGTGTCTCTCTACAGTGAGAGGTTTTTGTACGACGGCTCAATCAGTTTGTATCACTGTGGTACACGTTCGGTGGAGGAACCAGACTGGATGTTGGATGTAAGTTCAATTTTTGATGTATTTCATTAATTCATGAGCAATGTTTTTGTCTTCTTCAGACATCTAACTCTCTAAAAGATCATTTTTATATAATTTTTCAACATTATTCTACCAACAATCAAAGTACAGTTTTTTATTTGATATTTAAATGACGAATGAAAACACTGTAAGTGTTTGATTGGCAGGAGAAATCTTGTAATCAGATTTTAGACGACAGAAACTTGAGGACTTGAAGATTAGGTTTTGTCAGACAAAGTCAGAGAGCCGTGTCTCTCTACAGTGAGAGGTTTTTGTACGACGACTCAGTCAGTTCGTATCACTGTGGTGGACTTTTGGTGGAGGAACCAGACTGGATGTTGGAAGTAAGTTTCTGCTCAAATATTGAATATCGTATCATCAGCTAAAGGTTTGATTTCAGTGTCTGAACATTTGCAGTAGATGTAAACTCCCATTGGACTGATATACATCACTTTACAGACTCAGTTTGATTCTTCATTTCTCCTAAATTGTTTAAAACAGTGAGAATGAAGCTGAAATATCTGATCTCATCATTTCTCTGATTGTCTTCTTACCTCAGTTTGAAATAACTTTGACAGTTTTCTGAGACTTTTAAATCTGTCGTATGAACATTTAAAACATGGTCGTCAGTTGTTTTTAGCTAATAATGTCCTTTAAAAGTGGATCTGATTACCTTTTGCCTTTCTGAGAGTTCAGACAGTAAACATTTTTGTATAAATGTACCTGGACTTTGAACAAAATCATAGATGACGGAATAAGTATTCAAACTGTATTGTATTGTTTTCTTCAAATAGTATAAAAGAAAAAGATTTGCTCTGGTATCTCTTTTATGTCCAATGCAGTTTGATGTATTTCGGGTCATATGAGGACTCTTTCTGTGCTGATATGCATGAGAGGTTTGTTAAAGGGAAGTGAAACAATGTGTGAGTGAGTGACTGGTGGAGCAGAACAACCATCTGACAGAGACTCCTTAAAGGAAAGATAACCCTCTCTCACACAGTAAAGGTGTCTGAGTTGCTGGTGTTTGATTGACAGCTGTGTGCTCCCTGTCCTCTAAGCCAGTTGTTCTCTAACTGGTTTCAGTAATGAACCCTCTTTGAAATCTCTTTTCAGCCAAGTACCCACTGACCAGCACAAAGCTTTTTTGGTAGAAAAACGGCTATATACAGAGTTAGTACAACACTGCAACATCAGTGTTGGATTTACTAAACAATAACCTTATAACTGAAAAACACTGAATCCATCACTAATTTCATTCATCATTCATAGTATAATAATTTTAGGGATTATGCATAACTGATACTTTTGTTTTAACAGTTTTGTTTTAAATGTCTCGTACCCCTAGTACCCCTAACCCGATTTGGGAAATACCGTTCTAAGCTGATTGGTGTCTCCTAGGTGATGTGCGTCTCTAACTGAACATTTAAGCATTTTTTGTTGCATTGATTTTTTTTTATTCCACCTTTTCTTCGTTCTTTGGGACATCTTTGACACTTTTTTAGACATATTATACTCTTTCCACGTTTAAGTTGCTGTATTTGATTTATGGCATTTTTTTCAACATTTTTGTTGCTTATTTCGTCGTTTGGGGCGTTTTGACTTACGTAGAATATTTTTTAACTCTGCTCTATAGGTGATGTGCGCCCCACCCTGACGGTGCTGCCCCCCTCCAGTGAAGAGCTGCAGCAGGGGAAGGCCACGCTCATGTGCCTGGCCAACAAGGGCTTCCCCTCAGACTGGAGTCTGGCCTGGAAGGTGGACGGCAGCAGCAGCAGCAGCAGCTGGGAGGAGAGCAGGAGCCCCGGGGTGCTGAAGAAGGACGGCAAATACAGCTGGAGCAGCACCCTGAGGCTCCCTGCAGACCAGTGGGAGAAGGTGGGCTCTGTGACCTGTGAGGCCACCCAGGGCTCCCAGACTCCACTCTCAGAGACACTGAGGAGAGACCAGTGTTCCCAGTCCTGAGCTGACTCACTGTCAGGGACTCTGCTACTGGTTTTACTCTGACACTGCTCTCAGTCTGCACTCTGCAACTAGCTCTGGCTTTCATTTCACCTGTTTCAACAGACATATTTACCAGCTTGTTGCAATGTTTCAGTATTATTTCAGTGTTTCCAGATAATAAAGACGTATTCATAAAATCTGTTGTTTTCCTGTTAATTATTATCAAAGTGTCTTATTACATCTTTTCTTAATGTTGTCACTGACTTTATGAAATCCTGAAGACAAACTGATCCAACAAACATGTTTTAATTTCTCCATGGTGACTGTAGAAAGACAGTATGGGATTATATAAAACAATGTCTATAATGATAAACCTTTGGAACAAAACTCATGGTCAGAATATTTCAATGATAAATCATCCAATCATCTCTCATGACTGAAGTGTGTTAATAGTAAGGACTGTGATATGTTATTTGCTTTAAGTGTCTTTAAAGAACATTCATTACTATTTAAACAAACTACAACATCATGACATCTTCAGCATAGAGAGAAATAAAATGAGTGTGATCTGCAGTTCAATCTCTGGAAATATTTACATTACAAGTAAAGAGAAGACAAAAGAAAATAACTACACATGACTAAAATATGTCATAGACATGATTACTGATTATACAACATGAAATAAATCACATTTTGTAATTTATTTCAACAATGAGTATGTTTGAGTTTCTATGAAAAGTAGTAAGATATAAAATAAGTAAATAATATATGCAGTTTTATTGTTCATGTGTTTTCAAACCCTGTTTTAATTAAATAAATGACAGTATAACTTCTAGTTAGATAAAGTATATTTAGTGTTAAAATGTTTAAAGTCAATTATTATTAAATATATTTTAGTTTAGTCAAAGCTTCTGTTGTTTTAGTTCCAGTGCAGCTGTTGAGTCAGATCAGTTCCTCTCCAGCTGAGGGAGGTTTTTGTATGACGTTGTATCACTGTGTGAACGGTGTGCTGTAACCCTGCTGACAGTAGTAAACTCCTGAATCTTTAGCCTCGACTCCTCTGATGGTCAGAGTGAAGTCAGTCCCAGAACCACTTCCAGTAAAACGATCTGAAACTCCAGACTGACGGGTTGTAGCTAAATAAATCAGGAGTTTAGGAGCTTCTCCAGATTTCTGAAGGTACCAGTGGAGGTAGCTATACACATTTGAACTGGTTTTACATCTGATAGAGACAGTCTGTCCTGGAACAACAGACTGAGATCCAGGAGACTGAGTCAGGATGATTTGTCCTGATGAACCTGAAAACATGAAAAAGATTTAGAAGGGTTATTGAGACAAATCCAGCTTAGAGAAAGATGATCAACATCCAAACAGAAGAGTGTCATTTCTTTAACATGGAGAATAGATGGAAGAAGGTAAATGCTGCTTGTTCCAGTGTTTCTCCATCATAGCAGAACATCATTGTGGTGAACCTGGTTGCATCCTGAAGCAAAGTTTTCAGAAAAGACTCTCACCCTGAACGAATAGCCCCAATGTGGCCAGCAGTAGAGTCAGTGACATCATCATTGTGCTGCTGGCGGGTCAGTGTCTCTGAAAGGCCTGGACAGCCACTGATCAACACTGGCCTCTTAACGGCTGGGAGCAGAGAGGCAGGACACATATGCAAACACAGAGTCAGTGAACTGTAGCTGTCCTCAACATGTCACGCTGTTTCCTCCTCACTGCTGCCTCAGATCTCTTACAAAGAGTCTACTGGCATCAAGAAATAAATGATCTCTACCAGCTGTTTTCACATTATGTTGGTTCTCCGTGTTGACGTATTGGGTTGCATCCACATTAACTGACATGAAGCTGATACCTCAGATTTCTATGTTGTATATTGTAAATAATTTGATGTCAACATGCTGATGTAATTGATAGTGGAGCTTGTTTTGGGACTCACACCCGACAACATGATGACATAATGTCCAAACATCATAGCTGTACTCAAACATGTTTGTTACGTCGCCTTTGATGTTCAGAAAACGACAATTGAAAATGAGTGACAGAGTCATAGAAGTGAACATTAAAGTATTTATTTATTATTTATATACACCGACCACTAAACCTGGTGTATCTATCCACAGTTAAAGCCACTTATAAAATGTTTAGGGTACCCCAACTAACCTAAAGTCCTCAACCTCCAACTACAGACAAGGTTGAAGTTTTAACAAAACTGCCACAGGTCAACCAGCAAAGAGATCAGAGATCAGAGAGACTAAACTCTTCTCAGGTGTGCTCCTTTTATTGACTGCCTTGACTGCTGATTGGACGAGCCTGAAGGAACCAATCCTGCTTTACCTGCTGCACAGGTGGAAAGTAATCAGCGTTCTCACCTGGAGGGAAAACAGGATGGGGAAGAGAAAGAAAAAACCAAAGGGAAAACACATGATGACAGGCAGTTTTCTACTCTTCCTGGAACATAACAATGTTTAAGAGTTTTAAATCAGTGAGCAGAGGCCTTTTTCTTGATGGTAATGCTCAAGATAAAATAGTGAAGTGTACAGTAGATACACTATTTGGTGGCCCATCAAGCAAATTCTACATTTTATAATGAAAATGTAAGACTTTAAGTTTTATTTTAATGTGAAAAAACATATTTACAATATCTAACAGCATATAAAGGTTTTACACTGTCAAAAATAAAGTATTCAAACTAACAAGTGTTTACACAGCACTTTATTCATTAATCATTTGCTTTCCGTTAATTCAAACATTTTTCTTACATGCCTTTCCTTTATCTTTTAATATTTTAGACTTTCTTCCTGGCTGTTTTAAATAGAAGTTATGCATTTAACCCGATAACTGTTCCTCCTCTGAGGCTACAATTTATAGGGAATAACAAGCACTAAATTGAAGTGGGACTTGTATACCTCTGAAAAATGTTTGGGCCATGTCTCTTCACATGTCATTGTGGCAGTAAAATCAGGTGTGAATATTATAAATCCTATTAAAAATATGCAGTAAATGCAGTATATCAACCTACAATTTTACTGTAACGATGACAAATCTCAGAGGAACATTTTCATTTAAACTTTGTTACAGGCAAGTCATTAAGAGCAGGTTCTTATTTACAATGGTGGTCTCACAAAGCCACTTAGGGGAAGGGAAGGAGGGCTAGGGAGTAAAATATATTAGACATACAGTTTAAATACAACAGACAGCAGTCAACACATGAAACGAGAGAAGTGCACAGGTACATGGGTGAATAAGAAAAGGAGAAACCTTACAAATCTTTAGCTGGGAAATTATGTGGAAAAGCAACTGCATATGTCGTGAACAAGGATGAGATGGTGGTTTTAAAAGATGAAATGGAAATGAGTTTGTCCTGTTTAAGAATCTTTTGCAGAGCTTTCCAGTAGTGAGCGGCAGCAGATTGAAAAGATGTGAGACCAGAGGCAGAGTTAGATTAGTGAATGCTTCATTGAATATGACGTGAGGACCAGGTATTGTATGTGATGGACTTTGGCTGCAGCAGGTGACATAAGTAAGGTGGTGATCTGCCCAGAAGGGTCTTGTTAATGAAAGTGAACCAATGAATAAAGGCCTCAAACTTGTTACTTGTTTAAATCAAAATACTTTCATTTGTCCAAAAGACTATCGTTCTATATTAGAGACCCATCAACGCTTTTGATGGGTTTATAAGTATCAAGTATGAAAGGACAGTTTGTTCAGTGACGTGTTCTGTATGAATTGTGTCCCAGATTACATTATGTTTATGACAGCGTCAGTGTTTCTGCCACAGAAAACATTTGTTGTTTTGCAGATATGGAGCTTCAGTGTCCTGAGATATGTCAATGTGTTGTGTGGATGTTGATGTTATATATATATATATATATATATACAGTGATTTTGGTTAGTGTCTGTACATCAGTGGAGCTGACTCTGCTGTTGTTGTGATTTGAATGTTCTGATTGGGCTTCTTCACTGGAACTGTTCTCTTCATTTGAGGAAACTTTCAGGTTGTTGAGGTGGACTGTTTGACCTTAACCACAATTAAAGCTATGTGTGTGTGTGTGTGTGTGTGTGTGTGTGTGTGTCTTCAGTGAACTGTATCAGTCTCTGCATTAGCTTCCAGCTGCAGCAGTCAGTTCAGTTTCTGTTCAGTCTGACTGAGGGGGGTTTTTGTACGACGCTTTTTCACTGTGTGAACACATCCTTACTGTTGATCCAATGATAACTCTGACAGTAATAAACTGCTGCATCTTCAGCCTCAACTCCACTGATGGTCAGAGTGAAGTCAGAGTTTGATCCACTGCCTGAAAAACGACCTGAAATCCCTGATGCTCGCTCATTAACAAAGTAAATGAGTGGTTTAGGAGCTTCTCCATCTCTCTGTTGGTACCAGTAAACAAATTTTTTTCCAACATTCGGACCCCAACTTGAATCGGTTGCTACGGCAACATCTTCACTGGTCCTACAGCTGATGGAGACGGAGGCTCCCCGAGCAGAGCTCACTGCTCCAGGCTGAGTCACTGTGACCTGACCTCTGGACTCTGAGGATACAGAGACAAAAACATAAAGCAGCATCACGGTTTAGTCGGCTTCATTTCAGAGGGACGGATGTTCATAGAGGAGAGGAGTTTGATTCTCTGGACTTTACCTGTGAAGCAGCAGCAGAGGAGAGTCCAGATGAGGACGGAGATCAGAGTCATGTTTTTGATGAGGAGGATTTCTGGGGCTTCTGTTGTCATGAAGGACAGCTGTCAGTCATCCAGTGTTCAACTCTCAGGACTATAAACTCTCCCAGAGCACTGGAGCATGGTGCTGCTGATGCAAAGTGGCTCTCTATGGAAATGCTCGGACTGACTCCAACAGGGACTTGGATTACTCTGAGGATGCTGTTTCTCTACGGATCAATCACTTTATCAGAGGATTGATTCATAATGTGTCAGGGAGCATTTTAATGTGGATTTGGTTTGAGTTTGAAGGACAAACTTCTGTCCAGAATATTTTGTGCACTCCAACTAATTCACTTCCACACAAACAGCATCACTGTGGGACACATTTGAACAAATAATTTTTTTATTTATCATAATCTTCAATAAAATTGAGTTCATGATAATTATTTACATTTGGCTGGATGCATGCTTTACATTCATTAATTTAATTCATTTTACTGAAAGATAAATTAATGTTGCTTGTAGATGTGTACTGAACTAAAAGAATGACAGTTATAACTTTTTATCTTTAGTACTGAAACCCATCTGTTGTCATGGTTCAGCAGTGATGCCTGTCTGTCACGGTTACTGAGCTCAGAGAGGGAGGTGAAATGTTTAGAGTAAGAGAAATATCAACCAATCTGAGGACAATCAGGAGAGCAAGTAGCCTTCTCTGCTGCAACCAAAAGATGAATATTTTGATACAACTACAAAAATCTAAAACATATTTTTTAAATCTGAAATAAAAAGCATGATATCGTCAGCGTAGAGAGAAATAAAATGAGTGATCTCCAGTTCAAACTCTGGAAATATTTACATTCTGTTTCTGCTGAAGAACTAAAAAGACAAATAAAGAGATGAGAAAAGGAAATAATTTAAATGTAACTGATTTACATACTCCACACATTTGGTTACAGTCATTAAATACATTTGTTCACCAAAACACAAAATGACTAAAATAAAAAACCCAATTCCAATGAAGTTGGGACGTTGACTAAGATTTATTTAAAAAAAAACACAATACAATGATTTGCAATTCCTTTTCAACCTATATTCAATTGAATACACTACAAAGACAAGATATTTCATTTTCAAACTGATAAACTTAATTTCTTTGCAAATATTCCCTCATTTTGAATTTGATGCCTGCAACACATTCCTAAAAAGCTGGGACAGGGGCAACATAAGACTGGGAAAGCTGTGGAATGCTAAAAAAAAAACAGGTGAACATGATACATAGAAACAGGTGAGTGTCATGATTGGGTTTAAAAGGAGCATCCTCAAAAGGCTCAGTCTTTCACAAACAAGGATAGGGCAAGGTTCACCACTTATTGAAAAACTCTATGAGCACATAGTCCAACAGTTTAAGAAAAATGTTTCTCAACATACAATTGTAAGGAATTTAGGGATTTCATCATCAACAGTAATATCAAAAGGCCATTATGTAAAGGATATTACCACATGGGCTCAGGTACACTTCAGAAAACCCTTGTCAGTTAACACAGTTCTGGGCCCGAGCTCATCTGAGATGGACTGAAGCAAAGTGGAAGTGTGCTGTGGTCTGACGAGTCCACATTTCAAATTGTTTGTGGAAATCATGCACCTTATGTCCTCCGGTCCAAAGAGGAAAAGGACAATCCACATTGTTATCTGTGCAACATTCAAAAGCCAACATCTGTGATGGTATGGGGGTGTGTTATTGCCCATGGCATGGGTAACTTGCACATCTGAATTCATTAATGCTGAATGGAACATACATTACATGTCATTTAGCTGACACTTTTATCCAAAGCGACTTACAATTGCTATATATGTCAGAGGTTGCACACCTCTGGAGCAACTAGGGGTTAAGTGACTTGCTCAGGGATACATTGGTTGATATACTACAGTGGGAATCAAACCCAGCTCTTTCACATCAAAGGAATTTGTAATATCCACTGCACCATCACCACATGCAGGTTTTGGAGCAAGATATGCTGTCATCCAAGCAACATCTTTTTCAGGGATGTCCCTGCTTATTTCCGGAAGACAATGCTAAGCCACATTCGGCACGTTACAACAGCGTGGCTTTGTAGTAAAAGAGTGCCGGTACTAGACCGGCCTGCCTGCAGTTCAAACCTGTCTCCCATTGAAAATGTGTGGCGCATTATGAAGCACAAAATACTACAACGGAGACGCCGGACTGTTGAGCAATTGAAATCATACATCAAGCAAGAATGGGAAAGAATTCCATCTACAAAGCTTCAACAATTAGTGTCCTCAGTTCCCAAACACTTATTAAGTGTTGTTAAAATGGAAAGATGATGCAACACATTGCTAAACTTGCCACGTCCCAATATCTTTGGAATGTGTTGCAGGCATTCAATTTATCAGTGTGATCATTAAATATCTTGTCTTCATAGTGTATTCAATTGAATATAGGTTGAAAATGATTTGCAAATTATTGTGTTCTGTTTTTATTTATGTTTTACACAACGTCCCAACTTCATTGGAATTGGGGTTTGTAATATTTATCTCTAGTTGTTATTGTTGTTGTTATTCTGATCTTATTATTGTATTATTATATTATTTCTGTCTTTTCTTGTAAAGTGCCTTTTGAGTACCTTTTTAAAGCGCTATATAAAATAAATGCATTATTATTATTATTATTATTATTATTATTATTATATTCTTCTCTTATCCAATAATTCTTGTTGCCCTCCCTTAAAAAAATATAACAAAGACAAATATCAGACAATGAACTGTACTGTGTTACTCTAAAATGAGAAATGTAAAAGTACAACAAGGCCAAAGTGTTCTATAATATAAGAAGAAACATATACATACAGACCAAGCGGCAACTTCTGGGTCTGAAAAGTGAAGCCAATGCTGAAGCTCCTTAAAGCTGCATTCTCTGTAATTTCCAGCAGGGGGAGACTCCACTGGCTCCAGAAAGAAGTCTTTGAGCATTTGAGTACCTTTGTAAAGCACTATTAAAAATAAATGTATTATTATATTCTTCTACTTTTCTTATCCAATAGTTATTGTTGCCCTCCCTTAAAAAAACTATATAGATATTAAGATATTTATGCCAAACCAGATATGTCAAAGAAGGTGAGATACAAGAGAACTGTGCAGGAAGACAAAGAAGAGTGGGAGGAAAGGGAGGTGGTAATATACGAGAGCACAGACGCTATCAGAGATGATCACACTGATAATCAGTCAGACGGAGGAGGTAAGTGACACATTATGATAAATCAATATCATAAATACTCATGCTGATCTGTTTGAATGTGGCTGTACCTTCAAGTCATGTTGGACTAATGTGTAAACTCTACATTTGCTTTCAGTTTAGTTTGTGACTCTCAGCAGTCAAATCCCAAGGAAACTGCCCGCCCATCTATGTTTGTCTCTATAGATGTACATGTACAGCATGGAAACCTTGTGTTTTGCAGCTCTTTCCTGTAGTTATTTTTCTTATGTTCTGCTAAAAGTATCAGAGCTCTCTGGTTAGAAGACTCATTTTCCAGTGTTGAGATGCATATTTTATTAAGAAATGATGCCCAATGTGTTTGGTTATGGTAACATTTAACTGACAAGTGTCATTTCTGAGATCTGAGGAAGCATCAAGTCCAGTAAAGACATGAAACCACATGACAGGAAGGAGGGAAATACAGTGTGATGAAGTCTGTTGAATATCATTAGCAATGTAGAGCCAAATAAAGAGAGAGAGAGAGAGAGAGAGAGAGAGAGAGAGAGAGAGAGAGACTAAAGAGAGAGAGGAAAGTCACTATAAGGCAGCTTTTTTATTGCGTCAGTTCTGCAATTCAGTGGCCCATTACAACTCAACATTTCAGATGAGTTTATTTTTGTTTTACTTTAGTGTAATAATCTTTTTACCTAAGAGGTTTAATATTTTCTTTAAGGGCGCTTTCACACCTATACTTCCGCAGACTCAACAGACACCAGATTCAGGGGTGACGTTGCAGCATTGTTGCATTTTTTATTTGGTTCGGTTTGCATTCACACTGCACTTTGTCAAAGGCACCAAACACTGTTAACAAATGTCACATGGTGGAAACGGTCGCTTGTTTATTGGACAGAATATCTGAGTGAAACCTGCTGACACTTCTGGTCTCGGAAATAATGGAGCAACACCACATTTATAACGTCTTGGGTTTCCTGGCTTTGCTATAGTGTTGATAATGTCACACAGACTGATGATGACACTCAGACTGATGATGTCACGCAGACGACCAGCGATGTGGGTTCAGAACAGCTTATGGATCTGAAAGTTATCATCCCTTAAATCATATATACGTCTATAAATTGTGTGCAAGATTGAAGCTGCAGGCTAGTAAATGCTCTGTTTGTGGTTTACTTCCTGTATTTGGGTCGGATTGCGTTCTCACCTGAAGTGAACCTGAGGGGTCTGACTAAAAGGTTACCAACCACAGATCAAAGCAATGAATCTGCTGAGTAAAAGGTTATTCTTACAGGGACATAATAGGAACTTTGATAACGAAGACTCATGTTGTTTACCTGTAATGACGACCATAAAAACTGATTTGTTTCGCAAGCCCACGGATCGCAATACTATATTACATGGGGATGGCCTTTGGTCAAAAGTCTTCCAATCAGTCAGTTTCACCGTGTGCGTAGAATATGCAGCAACAATACATCTTACTCAACACAGGCTGTAGACTTGACAAAAAGATTCCTCAATAGAGGCTATAAACAAGACTGGGTTGATTCGGCCAAAAAATGTTTTGATCAGACAACATAAGAGGAGTGTCTTCGATCAAAAAAGCGCCCTAAAGATCCAAATAAGTCCCCTTTATGTTGCGTAAAATATTCCCCGCTTGTGTCAGAATCTGTCTACAAATATTGGCACATTATTGATTCGGACTCTAAACTAATGAGAGTTTTTTCAAAAAAACCTAAGCTTGTTTTTAAGCGTGCCCCTAACTTAAGAGATCGCTTAGTTAAAAATTATATATGTCCACAACCCACAATGTCCTTTCTTAGTATGCCAGATGGTAACTATAAATGTGGTAGTTGCGCCCAGTGCTTGTACACGCATAAATGCAAAAGCTTTAATCATCCACACACTGGCAAGACAACATCCATTCACGGTGCCATTACATGTAGCACCACATATGTTATTTATCTAATTCGTTGCCCATGTGGTTTAGCATATGTGGGTAAAACAGGGAGAGCGATACGGACCAGAATCACTGAACACAGAAGCACCATTAGAACAGGGGATGAGCGCAGCCCTGTAGCTGCCCGTTTTAAACTAGCCGGGCATAATGTCAGTGCCCTCAGATACATTGGGGTGGAGCGTGTCAACAAACCACCTAGAGGGTGAGACCAATATAAAAGGCTCCTCCAACGGGAAACCTTTTGGATTCATTATTTAAATACAATGTCTCCCCATGGTATTAATAAAGAATTTGATATAAAACCATTCTTATAACAAAGTTTTGTAAGAAATTGTTTGTTTCTGTAAGTACTATATTGCAGCAGATTTTATGAATGTGTGGGGTAATGTTCTTTAATTGTTTGGGGTAGCATTATATATATGGAACTGTTTCTTCCACTGAATGTTTTTTCTTCTTTTTTCCGTTTTTGTGCATAGTAATATCATGTACTTCTTTGGATATGTTGCATTTTAAAAAGGCCCTTTTTGAGATGTATAGGTTTGTTAAAACCCTGTATGAAAATGTTCTCTCAATTGAGTCATGAGTGGGGCTTTTGGGCCTTTCAGACCTAATCAGACTAATTGAAGCAACATGGTAGGTCAGCTGAATGTAAGGCCTACATATATCCCTTCATCAAATATGTTCACCATTTGCCTGTAGGGTCGAAACGAGACACCTTTATATTAAATATGGGAGTTTAAAGCAGTGTCGCGGACATTACATTTTTTCACTTTAAGTACTTTTCATTTGTCCTGCACCTGCCAGAAGGTGGGATGTGCAAACAATTACTTTTATAAATGTTTCCCTGTAATGAACCTTGCTCTCTGTGTACTTTGCCACTTCAGGACCAGCCACTGAGAGGCATCCTCCAGCCGTCCAAAGGAAGACTTTCAGGGCTGCAGCACTCTGTCTGGCAGTGCTCTGCTTTCTGATGATGACTGGAATCATCCTCTTATCCGTATACTGTAAGATAAAATACACTTCAGAACTACTGAGCCACAAATACTGAACCAATACACCATGGTGTACTTAAATCAGCTTCAGGCTCTAAAGGAAAGGTTCAGATTTTTACTGACATGCCATATACATGCTGAAATAGTTATTAGTTGCTGTAATTATTCCTACTGTCCATATCCCCTGTTAAGCGATCCTTTCTTAACATGATTCCAATGTAAGAAATACGGGGGGCAAAAACCAGTCTTCATTCTGTGTTAACATTCAGCTGAAACGTTATCAACACAACACTTGACTACCAAGACGTTTTCTTTATACCACCACTCAGCAAGGAAACACTGTCAGTGGACACATGAAGAGAGCAAATTGTATTAAAGACATATTGAATTTGGGAAAGTCAGACTAATGAGAACTCATGCAAGCTTTGGCTCATTTCTGCACATAACAATGACTGTCGTTTTATGTCCTAAATATTTTTCTTTAGTTTGAAACAGAATGATTTGGTGTTGTTGGTCGTTTGTTAACTTTGTTATGCGTTTCATATTCATCTTTCAGTCACTTTGCTGCAGGCTAGATACGAACAAGTGAAAGGTAAGAAAGTCTTTCAAATAACCATAACACACAGGATCCAACTTCACACTACATATAAAGCATAAATAATCTCATGATGTCTTCATTGTATCTATTGCTGTTCATCTCAAGACATCTCCGTCAACTACAGTCAGTTACAGAGCAGTTACGAAACACTGAGTGTAAATCACAGTCAGAAACAGGACAAGGTAAATTTTAAAACCACTAAACTCCTGTATTATACACATTTACATCATAGATCTTGATTATGTAGTTACCGTTTTTTATAATTGTACCATGCTGTTGAACTGTTTCGCTGATGATGTGAATATTTCTGTTCGAGACGGTCACTTACAAATGACATATAAAACCTTAGTGAAAATTCAAATTATTTACAGGGTAAACATCCTGAAAGTAAAACATAACAGAGATAAGAAATATATTTAACTAAATAGTTAAAATTCCAAGTCTTATCACTTTGACCCTGAATGATGTGAAATCTGTCTTTAAAACATGATTGACATTAAGAGAAGTGCTGTCCTGATGGATGGAAGATATTTGGATGCAGTTGTTACTTTAAATCTAAAGAGGAGAAGACTTGGTCTGACGGCAGAGCTGACTGTAAGAAGAGAGGAGCACATCTGGTCGTCATAAACAACAAAGAGGAACAGGTGAGTGTGTTTGTTTTTGAGTGAGTGATTTTAGAGAAAAAGACATTTAATCAAAATATGTAAATATACATAATGTCAATTTGAAATCTTTGAAAATGCTGTTGAAATGTTGTTGTTGTTGTTGTTGAAATTTCCTTTTTAAAATGCATTCTGAGGAAATTAAATGTTATTTGTCTTATGAGTACAACATGTGCATTTCCTCATGCGTTCTCTGTTTATCTGCTGAGTATAAATGTCTTTCTTCACTTTCCTCCGTTACTAATGTGTGTTTACTGCCATGCTGTTGGGTCCAGTCCTCAGTGTGAGGTGGACCGAGGGATCCCTCTTGGGTTTGTTGTGGCTGATGAAGTCACAAGATGACTTTACTACAACAGAAATGCTGAACTGTGAACAGAGAAATGATTGTTGTCTTTTGTCAACTACTAGGAGTTCGTCTCTGAGCTGAGTAAGGATGGAGAGTCCTGGATTGGTCTACATAATATAGTGATAGAAGGAGAATGGAAATGGAAATGGGTGGACGGATCACTGCTGACAGAAACGTGAGACATTTTAAAGTTGTTTTTTGTTTTCATCACAATTCCATCATGGTCAATGTTTGTCAATAAAATAATTATGTTTTACATTGAAATATGCTGAGTTGGTAGGTTTCCAGAGAGAGAGAGAGAGAGAGAGAGAGAGAGAGAGAGAGAGAGAGAGAGAGAGAGAGAGACCTAGCCTGAGTGGACCATAAGTTATGATTGAGAGGGATTACTTTTGTACTAGTCTATAAATAGTTTTTAGGGAAATGCTGCATAGTAGATCTTTAAGAAAACATGAGAACAACGCTAAGTATGAGCATCAGTCCCATGGATACGGTAGTATTAGTAGTAGTATCAGTAATATTAGTAGTAGTAACCCTTAAATGACTGAAAACAGAGATATGGGAGCACTGAATTTCATTCTTTTATTAGCAGTTACAGATTACATTGATTTACAAAACTGAATCTTAAATGAGTTATTAAAATGACATTAATTACAGATAATATAAATATTTCAAGTGAATTTCAACAGTTTACTTCAAATTAATAACAATCAGGACTTTCAGCTGTTTGATAAAAGAACAGCATTTTATTTGTCTGACAGGTTCTGGGCATCAGGACTGATTCGCTCTAATGACGGTTACTGGTCTGCTGCAAAATGCTGCGATCATCAAGGAAAATTGACACAACGTAGATACAATGAAACGAAGAACGGGATCTGTGAGAAAAAGATGATCTGAACTCTTTGATGACAGAGAGGTGTGTAGTGTTGGGATCAGCTTTGTTAAATCAGACCAATTCTTTAACATTTGCTCAGCTGTTTATTCTGTGTTGCTAAATAACCTGGATTACAGAGATATTGTTCCTCTGTCCTCCATAGTGCACAGTCTGGTTAGAAGTCATGTGTACTTACTCTGTAGTCCTGCAGGATTATTGTAATGAAAGTAGGGCTGTCAAACGATTAAATTTTCTTAATCGCGATTAATCGTTGAATTTCTATAGTTAATCGCAATTAATCGCATGTTTTATCACATTATTAAAATTCTATTATTTAGCATTTCAGAACAGTTTTTAAATACATATTAACAATGGAAAGTCGTTCTTACCAGTGGATCTTGATTGGGAATCAAATGAATGCAAAGAACGTGACTTTATGAACTTGATTTTAAGATTTGTCTTTGTTTATTATATATTTAATCTAGTCACACATTTTGCTCTAGAGTCAATATTAGTGTTGGGAATTGTTTGGTTTGGAACTTTTAAAACGGTACCGGTGCCTTAACGGTGCCTGAACCATTAAGGGTATTAAACAGTTGGCAACATTAAAGAACAGCTTGTTTATTGCTAAGGCCATATCGTCAAAATTAAATGTTTAATAATAATGTAATCACTATAACAATAACTTATTTCACTAGTAAATAGCTGTTGAATGACAAAAACAACCACCAGATGGGAAAAGGGCATTTAACAACAACTTTGAATGCACCACGAGGCTGTAAATTACCAGTTTCATTGAACGCACCATCTGTGTTTTTCCGACAGGCAGCTGCAGACTGCTACATCCCGGTGTTGAATCCTCTACAGTGAAATACAGTCACAATTTACACTGTTTAACGTTAGCTGTCAGCATTGTAATCCAGCTACTAGCTAACGGTAGGCTAACGTTAGCTGCTGTCGAGGTATAGTGTTAACTAGCTAGCGGTAGGCTAACGCTAGCTGCTGTCGAGGTATAGTGTTAACTAGCGTCACGTGCAGCGATGTTTCTGTTGCCTGTAACGTCTGTTTCAAAGCATCAGAGAGAAGTGCAGACATAGCAGTTGCACCAGAATGAGGCACCGAAATCCGCGTTGCTATTCCTGCAGTAGCAGGATGTGTTAGGAGGAAGTACGGCAAAATAGTATCCTGTTAGGCACGACGCAAAGCCGAGTGAAATGAAAATAAATTAATAAATGGCGGCATGCAATTAATACAATTAAAAAAAAATTAACGCATTATGCTCGGGCCTTAATCGCATCGCGATTAACGCGTTAATGCTGACAGCCCTAAATGAATGCAAATAAAAACATGGATTAGCATGTTGCCTTTACTTTGGTTTACTTATAGTTGTTTATAACGTTTGTAATCAGTTAGTTAGAAGTTGTTCCTGTGTTTCCTTTGATAAACCTGCAGTCAGCTGCTAATTTCCAGCTGCCAGAGAGAAGCTTCACCAGGAGAGTGAAACATACATTAAGGTTCATGTTATATCTCTTGACCAGAGTTCATGTCCTGTAACTAGGGCTGGCTACCGTTCACATTTTAAACGGTACCTGAAATTCAGTGTCTGGGGCAAAGGTTCCTTTGTCCTGTACTTTGCCTTTGTAATAAAAAAAAAATAATTTCAGTTGTAAAATAATTCCAAACCTATTTATCCTTTTTACACTCCACACAAAATAAAACTCCTGCCTCTCCTCTCCCAAACCAGTCCCTATAACCTATTTAATCAAATTATTATTTACATCTTATACTGCACTGTAACTTTTGTATTCTTGTATTGGTATGTTATTCTATTTTAGCCTTTTTTAATTTTCTATCTCTTTCATGAAAGTTTTTAATTGGTCTTTAATGTTTTATGTAAAGCGTTTTGAATTGTCTTGTTGCTGAAATGTGCCCATAGAAAAAAAGATGCCTTCAACCTCCAGCCTGTCAGTCTGTCACCAGGGCATAGAGAACGCTGTTGTGCCTGTCTGTCTAAGAAGGAGTGTAACATTACCGATTTATGGCCTCTAAAAGTAGAATGGGAGCCAGAGTCTAAGCTATCAGGCTCCTCTCCTGTGGAACCAGCTCCCAGTCTGGGTTCGGGAGGCAGACACCGTCTCCACATTTCAGAGTAAACTTAAAACTCTGCTATTTGATAAAGCTTACAGTTAGGGAGTGAGGAGTCGCAGCGTTCTCCTAGACCGGCGGGGTAGGGTGTATAGCCTTCTCTTCACTGCTTCTCTTCATAGATGTCTGATTCATCTACCTACCCTTGTAGGGCTGGCTCAGGTTTACTTTGGACCAGCTCTTAGTTATGCTGCTATAATGTGTAGATTGCCGGGGGACTTCCTTTGACACACTGATCTTCTTTCTCATTCCATCTGCGTGCATTCATTTCCCAGAAATGCTTTTCACTTATCGCTGGGGAGCTTATTTCCCAGAATCCTTATGTTTTCTGGCCTCACAGTTTTACTTGGATTGTGGTGGCACCTAAATCATGGTTGCAGCTGCCGCCGTGGTCCTGCTCAATGCCCTGCTGTGCCCTACTATACCCGCAACACCCCCCTACGACCAAATATGCCCTGATATGCCCTACTATGCCCTGCAACTCACTGCGATGCCCTGCTATGCCCTACTATGCCCCGCAATGCCCTACTATGCCCTGAACTGCTACAACTGTTATTTCTAGACATAGCTCCACTATCTTTATTGTTACTATAACTGACACTGTTCATCATTGCAACTGCTGTAATTATGAAACATATTTCTCTATATCTGTATATCTGTATCAGTGTCTCTGTGTCCAAACCGGCAGCTAAAGATGCTGCCCACAATGAGCCTGGGTCTGTCTGAGGTTTATTCCTAAAAGGAAGTTTTTCCACGCCACTGTTGTACCAAATGCTTGCTCTTGGAGGAGAACGTGTTGGGTCCTTGTGTATTATAAAGTGTGGTCTAGACCTACTCCATCTGTAAATTTTCCTGAGATAACTCTTGTTATTATAACGGCTCGTCATTATATTGCAGCAAGTGTTGTCTGTGTGGAGTTTTAAAAAGTGTAACCACACTTGAGACTGCGTCATCTGCATTTACGTGACTCACTGCAACTTCAACAAGCTGCAGAGGAGACATATTTTGCTCCGTCTTTACTGTAGCTCTGTGTGTTTGTGTCGGAATTGAGCCTCACGCTCTCTGTCAAACATGCAGAGAGGACTAAGATCACACTTCGGGACGCAATTTCAGGTTGAAATTTGGCAATGATTGATTTTACCTGAATTGGTCCTAGGTAGTACCAGCCTACTCTGGTTGGTACCTTACAAAGTACTGAGTTCAATACCCAACCCTACCCTAAACCCACAGATAATGTTGGCTTTACCGTGATAAGAATATTTCCCAAATCTTAACCAACATCTCATTTACACTTGTCATTTCAAGTGTCTTATATGTGGATTAAATCCAGATGAAATACTTTTGTAAACACCTTGCCACATACTGTGTATGAGTCTCTGTTAGCCACATCACTAGTCTGATTGCAGTCAGTCAGTTTTCAAGAGCTACATGCAAGTCAGAGTCAGTACTACTCCAGTCCAGAGGGTGGTGGTAATGCACCTGAAGCTGTAACTGACAAAAAGAGCCACAAGAGAAATCATTTTAGGTTCAGTTACAACAACACTTCAGCTAACTAGCCATTAACAAACACATGTATAAACTATTACACATGGAAGTCTTGCAACATTGGTCACTCATCTCTTCATCTTTTTTCTGTGTTCCTCTACTCTGTTATGCATCTATGATCTGCTCTCTGTGTGTTACTAGCTGTGCATGTAGTAGAGCTTATTCTTTATTTCATCCAGCTGAACATCAGGTAATTATCACAGACCCTGGTTGTGTGTCAGTAAAGAAGAGGGTCTATCATGTGTTTTGTTTGTTTCACTCAAACATTCAACTTCACACCTATTTCACTTCCTCTAACAGGCAGAACAAAAATAAGTGTCTGGTCCAACAACAGTTCCTGTGTCAGAGAGGTGTGAATACAGCTATGCACACATATGTTTATTTCCTCAATTTTACAGTCAGGCAGAAACAGCTTTACTTTAAGATACTTTTATAAAGTTTATCTGAAGGGTTTGATCATTCAAATTCCCAAACGACTGAATGTTGCAATTTGAGTCATATATATAGCGAGTAAGTGTCAATTGATGATTGTTGTAAAAGGGAAGTTCATGTCAGTTTATATGTGGCTTTATAATATTTCACAATTAATCAATCAATCCACCATTGGTCACCATTAATTCTGGGTCATTATCAGGTGTCTTGGTGCTGTAATCTGGTGCCATGTAAGTCATTCTTATTGTTCAATCTTCAAACATAATAAAACATGTTCTGGATGTATTTTGTCTTTTTAGGACCACACACTTAAAACAACCCTGCAGCCAACAACAGAAGGTGTTTCAGAGCTTCTGCAGTGACTCTGGGAGGGTTTTATCTTCTGATATTGGCTGGACTCTTCATTCATTTGTTGTGGTTTTCACCGGATATTTATTATTATTATTTAGTCGATTTGCTCTTTCATAGTTTTTAATTCTTAATTTACATTATTTTTTTTACCTTTCTTTAGGTAACTGTTGGTATTTCTGTCCTCAATAAAGGCTCACCTTATCTTACATTTCAGTCACTTTGCTGCAGACCAGATACGACCAACTGAACAACAACTACAGTCAGTTACAGGATGAAATAAAGCAGCTGAAGAACAGAACTGAAGGTGAGAAATGATTAAAACCAGTAAACTCCTGTATTATACACATTAACATCATAGATATTGATTGTGTAGTTACCATTGATTATAACTGTTTCATGCTGTTGAACTGATGATATAAATATTTCTGATAGAGACGGTCACTTACAAATGAGATATAAAACCTGAGTTGATATTCAAATTATTTACAGAGTAAACATCCTGAAAGAAGGAAAGAAATATATTTAACTAAATAGTTAAAACTCCAAGTCTACAGTAATATCAAAAGGCCGAAAACCAACATTAAATGCCCGTGACCTTCGATCCCTCAGGTGGCATTACATTAAAAACCAACATCATTATGTAAAGGATATTACCACGTGGGCTCAGGAACACTTCCGAAAACCTTTGTCAGTTAACACAGTTCTGGGCCCGAGCTCATCTGATATGGACTGACGCAAAGTGGAAGTGTGCTGTGGTCTGACGAGTCCACATTTCAAATTGTTTGTGGAAATCATGGACCTTATGTCCTCCGGTCCAAAGAGGAAAAGAACAATCCACATTGTTATCTATGCAACATTCAAAAGCCAACATCTGTGATGTTATGGGAGTGTGTTAGTGCCCATGGCATGGGTAACTTTCACATCTGAATTCATTAATTCTGAATGGAACATACATTACATGTCATTTAGCTGACACTTTTATCCAAAACCACTTACAATTGCTATATATGTCAGAGGTCGCACACCTCCTGGAGCAACTAGGGGTTAAGTGATTTGTTCAGGGACACATTGGTTGATATATTGCAGTGGGAATCGAACCCGGGTCTCCCACACCAAAGGAACGTGTAATATCCACGACACAGGTTTTGGAGCAAGATATGCTGTCATCCAAGCAACATCTTTTTCATGGCTGTCCCTGCTTATTTCAGTAAAACAATGCATTCTGCACATGTAACAACAGCGTGGCATCGTAGTAAAAGAGTGCCGGTACTAGACCAGCCTGCCTGCAGTTCAAACCTGTCTCCCATTGAAAATATGTGCCGCATTATGAAGCACAAAATACTACAACGGAGACCCTGGACTGTTGAGCAATTGAAATCATACATCAAGCAAGAATGGGAAAGAATTCCATCTACAAAGCTTCAACAATTAGTGTCCTCAGTTCCCAAAAGTGTTGTTAAAATGGAAAGGTGATGGAACACATTGGTAAACTTGCCCCGTCCCACATTTTTTGGAACGTGTTGCAGGCATTAAATTGATCAGTTTGATCATTAAATATCTTGTCTTTGTAGTGTATTCAATTGAATGTAGATTGAAAATGATTTGCAAATAACTGTATTCTGTTTTTATTTACGTTTTACTCAACGTCCCAACTTCATTGGAATTGGGGTTTGTAATATTTATTTCTAGTTGTTATTGTTATTCTGATCTTGTTTTTGTTTATTGTATTATTTCTGTCTTTACCTTTTAAAGTGTATTTGAGTACCTTTGTAAAGCACTATTAAAAATAAATGTATTATTATATTCTTCTACTTTTCTTATCCAATAGTTATTGTTGCCCTCCCTTAAAAAACGACATAAAAGGCAAATGTTAGACAATGAACTGTACTGTGTTACTCTAAAATGAAAAATGTAAAGGTTCAACAAGGCCAAAGTGTTCCATAATATAAGAAGAAACATACAAACATACAACTTCCGCGGTCTGAAAAGTGAAGCCAATGCTGAAGCTCCTTAAAGCTGCATTCTCTGTAATTTCCAGCAGGGGGAGACTCCACTGGCTCCAGAAAGAAGTCTGTTTCTATAGAAGTCTATGAGAAAGTGACCCACTTCTCACTTGATTTATTACCTCAGTAAACATTTTCATAATGAGTTCATGGTCTCAATCGCTAGATTCAAGTGTTATTTAATACAGCATGATGTTCATTTAGTAAATTATGGTCCCATTTATTTTAAAACAGATGATAAAGCAGGGGATGCTTTAGGACCTGTCAGTCAGGACAGAGGCTTAGCAATCATTTTTAGGGATTGGGCGCTACAGTAGTGGAAGTCTGTTATGTTTTAATTATGGATGACAGACTGATGGTCAATAACTTGTTCCAAAGCAGGATATCCATTTTAGTTCATAAAATGTCATTGTAACATCATAAAAGTTTTAATTTAGGCAACAGAAATAACTGTGAAAGCAGTATTTCCTGTTTTGAACTGCTGTGTGGGGTGTGAAAGCGTTTAAGCAAGCTGTGAATAAATGCTTTTTATAAATTTTTCAGTTTTGCACAAATGCATTTATAGTTTATAAATGGTTTCAGAAAATAAATCCAAAGATTGGACAATGCATTATCCTCGCTGAAGTTAAGAAAACCACCGGACTGGAGTTAGTATGTTTTTATTCAATTATATCAATTTAGTAAGTAATAAGGTTGGGTGTGTGTGTGTGTGTGTGTGTGTGTGTGTGTGTGTGTGTGTGTGTGTGTGTGTGTGTGTGTGGGTGGTTAGTTGGTATGTGCTGTCACTTCCTTAATGTTCTTTACTTTTCAAGAATAAACTGGCGGCAGCAGCAGCAGTAGAGGATGTTACATCATTGAATATATATCTACCAAGGTTTAACAGTAGCAGAGTAACCTATCTACACAGCACGGTAAGCAGTAAGTGAAGTTAAGTGCAGCTACAGTTTCTCAAGATGTCCGAAGATATTTATGCCAATCAAGATATGTCAAAGAAGGTGAGATACAACAGAACTGTGCAGGAAAACAAAGAACAGAGGGAGGCAAGGGAGGTGGTAATATACGAGAGCACAGACGCTATCAGAGATGATCACACTGATAATCAGTCACACGGAGGAGGTAAGTGAGAAAATATGACAAATCAACATCATAAATACTCATGCTGATCTGTTTGAATGTGGCTGTACCTTCAAGTCATATTGGACTGATGTTTAAACTCTACATTTGCTCTCAGTTTAGTTTGTTATGGTAACATTTAACTGGCAAGTGTCATTGCGATCTGAGGAAGCATCAAGTCCAATAAAAGACATGAAACCACATGACAGGAAGGAGGGAAATACAGTGTAATGAAGTCTGTTGAATATCATTAGCAATGTAGAGCCAAATAAAGAGAGAGAGAGAGAGAGAGAGAGAGAGAGAGAGAGAGAGAGAGAGAGAGAGAGAGCGAGAGAGAGAGAGAGAGAGAGACTAAATAGAGAGACTAAAGAGAGAGAGAGAGAGAGAGAGAGAGAGAGAGAGACTAAAGAGAGAGAGAGAGACAAAAGAGAGAGAGAGAGAGAGAGACTAAAGAGAGAGAGAGAGACTAAAGAGAGAGAGAGAGAGAGAGAGAGAGAGAGAGAGGGAGAGAGAGAGAGAGAGAGAGAGAGAGAGAGAGAGACTAAAGAGAGAGAGAGAGACAGAGAGAGAGAGAGAGAGAGAGAGAGAGAGAGAGAGACTAAAGAGAGAGAGAGAGACAGAGAGAGAGAGAGAGAGAAAGAGAGAGAGAGAGAGAGAGAGAGAGAGAGAGGGGGAGAGAGAGAGAGAGAAGAGAGACAGAGAGAGAGAGAGAGAGAGGGAGAGAGAGACAGAGCGAGAGAGACAGAGCCAGAGAGAGAGAGAGAGATAGAGAGACAGAGAGAGAGAGAGAGAGAGAGAGAGAGAGAGAGATAGAGACAGAGAGAGAGAGAGAGGGACAGACAGAGAGAGAAACAGAGAGAGAGAGAGAGAGAGAGAGAGAGAGAGAGAGAGAGACATAGACAGAGAGAGAAACAGAGAGAGAGACATAGACAGAGAGAGACAGAGAGAGAGAAACAAAGAGAGAGAGACAAACAGAGGGAGAGAGAGGGAGAGAGAGAGAGCGAGAGAGAGAGAGACAGAGAGAGAGACAGAGGGAGAGAGAGAGAGAGAGAGAGAGAGCGAGAGGGACAGAGAGAGAGAGACAGAGAGAGAGAGAGAGAGAGAGAGAGAGAGACAGAGAGAGAGAGAGACAGAGAGAGAGAGAGAGAGAGAGAGAGAGAGAGACAGAGAGACAGAGACAGAGAGAGAGAGAGAGATTACATTGCTTTACAAAGCTTAATCTTAAACAAGTTATGTATCATTTGATTATTCACAGAAAATATAAATATTAAAATTGAAATTTAACAGCTCATTTCAAATGAACAACAATCAGGAGTTTCAGTTTTGATAAAAGAACATTTTATTTGTCTGACAGGTTCTGGGCAGCAGGACTGACTCAGTACGATTACATGAACACTGCAACATGCTGCAATCAACAAGGAAAATGGACACAAAGATATTATGAAAATAAGACGAACTGGATCTGTGAGAAAAAGATGATCTGAACTCTTTGGTGACAGAGAGGTGTGTAGTGTTGGGATCAGCTTTGTCGTATCAGACCGATATACATTTTACATTTACTCAGCTGTTTATTCTGTGTTGCTAAATAACCTGGATTACAGAGATATTGTTCCTCTGTCCTTCATAGTGCACAGTCTGGTTAGAAGTCATGTGTACTTACTCTGTAGTCCTGCAGGATTATTATAATGAAAGCTAATAAAAGCATGGATTAGCAGGTTGTCTTTACCTTGGTTTATGTAGTTGATTATAACGTTTGTAATCAGTTAGTTAGAAGTTTTTCCTTAGAACATTAAAACCCAGCCCTACCTCCATCTCCCCTCCCAAACCTGTCCCCACAACCAATTAAATCATTAGTATTATGTTTTAACTAACGCTGCACTGTAACCTTAGCCTAACTATTGTATTTGTATGTTTTATTTTTATTTTAGCCTGAATTCCTTTCATGACAGTTTTTAATTGCTCGTTAATGTTTGATGTAAAGTGTTTTGAGTTGTCTTGTTGCTGAAATGTGCTATAGAAATAAAGATGCCTCGTCCTACGACCTCCAGCCTGTCAGTCTGTCTCCAGGGCATAGAGAACGCTGTTGTGCCTGTGTCTGTCTCAGAGGAAGTGTAACGTTAACAGCTTTTCGGCTCGTCATTATATCATATTGCAGCGGGCGTTGTCTGTGTGGAGTTTTGAAAAGTGTAACCACACTTGCGCACTTACATAGTGTTTATTAAATAGTGAACTGAAAGTCCAAACCAGATTCCAGACACTCACTGAAAACACATCGCTGCGTGACTTTGCGTCAGTAGATGCGTTGTTTGTGTGTCGGAGGCAGGCGTGCCCAGCATCATGTAAAAATACTTCTAATACGTCCCTGAATATATATATATTTAGTGTTTGTGTTGAACTGTCTCGGCCACCATATATATACGTTACATTTCCACTGTTTAGAAATGAAAGTCCACTCCATTTTTCCTTTTCAGTTTTCGCTGTGATTTCTGCTTCTTTTTCATTTTCATCATTTTTGCATTGTAAATGTAGGCTACATCATATGTACACTCAAATTAGCAGTGCATTGTGGGTATTTTATAGTGGACTATATAGTGAATGAAATTCCCTTCATGTCAAAAAACATATATAAATAAACATTGGAATGTTTTTTGTAAAAAAAAAAAACCTTATCTCACTTTACTTTTACTTAACATTTATGCTCTTTGCACTGTAGCTATGTTAGTTTATGTCACTTTATACACTCATTGACTCGCTCTTTTCTTACTCTTGTTTTTTACGTTGAATCTGACTGTGAGCAACTCAACAATTTCCCTGATGGGATCAATGATGCATTCTGATTTAGTTGATGAACTAAACGGAGGAAGAAGGTGTTTAAGTTTGTTGCTCCCTCTACCTGGAACAAGTCCCAGAAATCCACAAAACTTCGCTTTTAAGACGATGTTGATTGACTTGATTGGCTGCAGATGGTTTGCCTGATGTGTTTAGGATGGTGGTTGACTTTGAGAGGTTTGCTGATTCTGTTTTTTTTTGTTTTTTTTTCAAATAAAAACTTTTTGTCTGCCTAATTTTGTGTGATGAAGGACGACCTCTTCAGGCAGGTAAAACTGGCTGCTTGAGAATCAGTTAATCATTGTAACTGTGCTGCTCGCTGAAGAAGACATCTTAACTCCGGATTTCCACTGTATGCAGAGCGTCTGCGTATCGTCTGCGTGCTCCGCCGTTTGTCAATACCCACCAGGTCCGGATTGGTTTCGGCACGGCTGCGGCCATGACTGACAGCTGTAGTCACAAGGACCCGTCACGAATTCACGTAGAATAGAACCACAAAACCAATATCAGTTATGGCGCTTTTCCATTACATGGTACCTGCTCGACTCGCCTCGACTCTACTCGCCTTTTTTGGTTTTCCATTACGAAAAAAAGTACCTGGTACCTGCTAACAGATACTTTTTTTAATACCACCTCAGTCGAGGTTCCAAGCGAGCTGAGGCGAGCCGAAAAGGTGACGTGAAAGCGACAGACGGGGGTGTCCTGAACAAACCCGCCATTTGTAAATAGTTTAGCCAGCTGTGTTTATTTTTTCTGCCTCCAGCTTCATTTGAAACTAAATGAGTCTTCTGGAAACAACAACACACCTTCCACGTTCTGTGTGTGTGTCGCGTTAGGTCACGGCAGTTTACTGCGGCGCCGCTTGTTTTACAGTCCTGCGGAGGCTCCAGGCAGAGCTTTCGCCGTAGCCACGTACACACACACGTGGCCGCCTCGACGCGCACACCAGTGCACAAGTATAAACATCAGGCCACTTACATAGGCTACGGAGAAAGCTCTGCGTGATGCCTCCACAGAACTGGAAAACAAGCTCAAGTGGCCTGATGTTTATACTTGTGCGCTGGTGTTTGCGTCGAGCCGGCATATAAGACGACCAGCCACGCTGAGGTGGTACTAAAATCTGCAACGGAAAACGGACGCACAGTGAGGCGAGTCGAGTCGAGGCGAGTAGAGCAGGTACCATGTAATGGAAAAACGCCATTAGTTTCCATCCAGAGGAGTAGAGGGGAAACAGCTCTGAGCTGTGTTTTCAAGGTGTAGTTCAGGGAGATATGATCCGCCGTGAGCACGGTGTATTTTATTTTGAAAATTAACCGGATGTTTATTTTGTTTCTGTGCTTGACTTCCTGTCCCGCGCTATCTGAATTGTGCTGATTTTGCTGCGGAGCTCTCCGGCGTCCGGCAAAAATAGAAGCTCTGCGTTTCAGCTCTGGAGGGCTGCGGACCACCGGAGCTGGGACGCAGCAGACGTTCTGCAGTCAGTGGAAATACACACACTGACTTCAATGGAAACCTAATGACTCCGTCGCCGTTACGCAGCCGGTGGAAATTAGGGTAGAGTTTCAGTTTCAGGAAAGTTTGGAAGAGAGTGCTGGCGTTGAAAGACTGCGCAGTTTATATATGTATAATATAAGATAGTGCTACCGTACTTATTTCTAAGTTCCTAGAATTGTGTGCGTGCAACTACCAGTAAGTAATACTGATGTTTGTTGTTCGTTTTACCTCATAATAATTAGTGCTGTCAAACGATTAATCGCATTAATGTCATAGTTAACTCGCAACTATCCGCACATTTTTATCTACTCTAAATGTCCCTTGATTTCTTTTTGTCCCATTATTTTTTTTGTTATGGTGAATGAATGAACAACACACAGCACAGCAACACAATCCCTTTTTTTCCTTTTGAGTCTGACTATCTCAGCGCCACCTTTCCCTTTTCTTTTTTTGGCTTTCCATCATCAGACTCACACACACTGTCTGTTAACATAGACTTCCAAACGTGACAAAGGAAAAAAAAAAGAGGTGTAGGCCTAATTTAACCTCTTGATTGTGTTTGTTTTATTATATACCTGCGAGGCATGTAATAACTATTTGGCATTTACATAGAGTCCACACTTTACTGATGTATGCCTGTATCTCTGTTTCAGAACCACACACACACTTAAACTTTTATTCCAATAAAACCCCTGAAAGGACCATCTTGTTGTTGTCTGATCGATGCCCCCTGGTGGCCACAACTATTTTTAACACTTTATTTTCTTTTTTTGTGTGAAGTATGTTTTTACATAAAGTAAAATATATGAGTATCATTATTTTTTATAATGAATTCTGTTCTCCCGGAACCAATGAGGACCAGACATTGTTTCTGTACGACGTCTTTTCACGCCGGACCTGAGCGGATTGTTTACTTTTTTTCTGACTCAATAGTCAGTCCATTACTCACACAAAAACGTTAATTTAGGAGCATTTAAACGGTTCAGTTTCGATGTTTTGACCGTTATAACGTCTATGTGTCGGTCTACAAAACGTTTACCGATATTAACCGGACGTTTTTGTGTGGGTTTTGGAGCATAAAACGCCTCATTTCTTTACCGAGAGAGAGAGAGAGGCAGAAAGTCAAGCGAACATGTCCGCGGAGCTGCAGATGTTCCCCCCCGGAGCAGTGGAGGGGTTCGGCGGCGTGGACCCCCGCAGCAGCCCGCTGGCAGAGATGGAGACTCTGCGGATGTTCGTTAACGAGCGGCTGACGGCGGCGGTGGACGACATCCTGGGGCTGTTCGGGGAGACCGTGGCACGGTACCGGGAGCAGATAGACCGTCAACGGGGACAGCTGGACAAGCTGAGGTCCGAGGAGGACAAGTGGAGCCAGACAGGTCGGTGTCGGTCTCGGTTACTTTCTGACTGAAAAGACTATTATATTGTTGACATATAATGTGAAACATCAGTGGTGTAGTCTAATGTATTGTAGTGGGTATACTGTAGCATACTATATATATATATATATATATATATATATATATATATATATATATATATATATATATATATATATATATAATACTTCCTTTCTTATGTCTTCTTTCCTTTCCCTTTTTTCATTCTTCCTATTTCAGCCTTCCCTCTACTTTCTGTCCTTCCCTCCTTACCTTCAAACCTCTTTCCCTATACGTCCTTTATTTCTTGTTTTCTTCCCTCCTTACATACTTACTTAAAAAGTGAAAGTAGAGCTGCTATGATTAATCGATTAGTCAACGATTTCAGTACCCAGCCCTGAGAAAAACTCTACACCCTCAGTGCAAGAAGGAGCGCTACAGCAGGTCCTTCATTCCAGCAGCAGTCAGACTCTATAATGCAACATCATAATGTAGCACTGCTAGCTGATCTCATGAAGTGGCGTATGTATGACACACCAATTCGTACGCCATTATTGCCGTGTTATCAAGACGCATACTCGCTTTGTAGCGTCTTTATCAAAGTTGTTTGGCCTCCATTGACTTACATTAGCTTGCGATTGCGTGTGAATATACGCCGTAGCGAGTAGTATGAAAGGGCGAAAATTAGTGTAGGGAGGTTGGTCGTGGATGGGTCAAACACAGGACTTCCACCCAGGAGACCGGGAATGTGTGCTGCGTGTCACATTTCCTAAACCCAACCGCCGCTTTCTTCTCGCGATAACACGCCACGTGGCGTGTATGTTTACGTCCGCTGTATACGGCGTAGACGTACACGCGGATAGCTCTTTGCTCTTTGCACATTTATTTATTTATCACCCTTTGTTACCTCCAACTGTGCAATATGTCATTTCTATTCACCAGCATCTTACTCATCTGTATATCTGTGTATATATACTGTCTGTTCATATCAGGGTGTTTATTGTGTAAATTATGGTTGTTTTATTACTATTATTATTATTTGAGCTGCTGTAACACAGGGATTTCCCCAGTGTGGGATTATTAAAGTCTATCTTATCTTATCTTAAAGTGCCCATATTATTAAAAAAATCACTTTTTCTGGGATTGGGGTGTTATTTAATGTCTCTGGTGCTTCCACACGCATACAAGCTTTGAAAAAAACCATCCATGCTGTTCTGAGAGAGATACGGTTTCTGAATGTGTCCTGCCTTCAGTCTCCGGGTGTGCTGGTCAAAATCTGCACGGCTTTCTACGTCACCAGCCGAGACGAGGGGGTTAGGGGGCTAACCGTTAGCATGCTAGCTCGTTCTCAATGGCAAAACACTGCTACAACACACACTAGTTCACCATAATCTCCAAAAGAACTACTTCCATGTCCCTGTTCTGCAGGTATTCAACGCAAAGTTGGAAGTGCGCCCTCGTTTAGAAGAAGTCTCCCAGCTAATCCTGCCTTGTACTACTGAAGTTGGAGAAACAGCAAGCTAGCTCATGTAGTCCTTACCTAGCTACTGAGCATGTAGTCCTTACCTAGCTACTGAGCATGTAGTCCTTACCTAGCTACTGAGCGTGTAGTCCTTACCTAGTTACTGAGCATGTAGTCCTTACCTAGCTACTGAGCATGTAGTCCTTACCTAGCTACTGAGCATGTAGTCCTTACCTAGCTACTGAGCATGTGCGACTGCCAACAAAGATGTTCCAGCAGTGAGAGGTCTCACTCTGTAGCTAAAACAGAGACCTGAACAAAGGGTGAAAAGAGGAGCTGCAGCAATGTGCAGTACAACAAAAATATGGTGTTTTTGGAAAATTAAACAATACAAACCTATTCTGGTACAACCTCAAAATACAATTATGAACCTGAAATGAGCATAATATGGGCACTTTAAGAGATTAGGAGAGGAAGTTGCACCACACAGAGGCCCCGACCTTGGTGTGTGTGTTTGTGAAAGATAACAGTTTCTGTCTAGAGACTAGCAGACACCCCCCCTGTGAGGAGAACATAAAGACACAGGGAAAGTTTAGATCAGAGTTCATTCGAACCGAGATGCTGGTGGACTGGGCTCTGACTTGATGTAGTAGTAGTTTATTTTGAACATGTAAAAAAAAAATATATATATATATATATAATAGCATAATATGGGCACTTTAATAAGTTAAGAAAAACTCTATTCTTTCTGTCTTCTGCGTCCCTTCAGACCCTGTGCAGGCGTCCTCCTGGACGAAACTCTGCCCTGATGATCCGATCCGAAGCGTCCCGCTGGACCAGACGGGTGAAACCGATGCCAGCTTCTCCGCCACTCCGATCAAAACAGAAGTCGGCGGCGAGGACTGTGGAGTCTCTGACTGTGGAGTCTCTGACCCAACGAGTGACTTCGATCCAGCCGGCAGCTCAGAAGCAGCGAGCGACGGCCGACGACTCACCGAGTCATCCAACACGGAAGACAGCGGCGACTGGGGAGAGGTGGCGGCGCTTTGGAGACCGGAGGAGACAGAAGAAGCACCGGGACAAAGTTCACCTCTGGGCGGGACGGCGCCGAGCTCCACCGACCCGTTGCATCCGTCACGCCAGTCCCAGCTGGCGTTCAGCTGCAAAGTTTGCGGCGAGTCCTTCAAGAGGATCAGTCACCTGACCACGCACGCCTCGGCGCACCCGAGAGACTGCGGCCTGTGCGGGAAGCGCCTGGAGCCGACAGAGAGCCTGAAGCTCCACCTGCGCGTCCACCGGGACACGGCGTTCCGCTGCGGCGTCTGCGGCCAGGGCTTCACGCTGCGCGGGAACCTGCGCACGCACCTGAGGATCCACACGGGCGAGCGGCCGTTTGGCTGCACCGTCTGCGGCAAGAGCTTCGGCCGGAGGGCGTCGCTGGTGCGCCACGTGCGCAGCCACACGGGCGAGAAGCCCTTCGCGTGCGACTACTGCGGCCGCGGCTTCGTGGAGAAGGGGAACCTGACCGTGCACCTGCGCACGCACACCGGCGAGCGGCCGTACTGGTGCGCCATCTGCAACCGGCACTTCAGCCAGCGGTCGTGCTTCTACAAACACCCGTGTCAGAGGAAAGTCTGTCGGCGCCCTCCGTCATCGCATCTCAAAAACAACGACGGGGATTAAAACGGGTTTTTTTCTTCGTGGATTCATGTGCGGGTTATTTTCTGGATGAATGGATCAGTTGTTTGGTCTCTAAAATATCCGAAAAATGTTCGTTGGGATTCGGCCGTTTTCAGCAGCAGTTTCAAATTGCAACATGGCATCATGACTTTGCGTAAACATACACGCCACTTTCCTAAAGCCAAGTGGCGTGTTATCTGTACGCATTTTGAACTATCCGCGTGTATGTCTACGCTGTATACAGCGGACGTAAACATACACACCACGTGGCATCGCGATGCGCGTGTTATCGCGAGAACGTGTCGTTCTATCGCGAGAACATCGTCACACGCATGTGAAAAAAAAGAAAAAAAGTTTGGGTTTAGGGAAAGAATATTGGGAACAGTTTTTTTTATCGTCATCGCGTTATCAACTGGCGTAATGTACATATCGCGACACTAGAGACACTACGAGATTTTTTGTGTGTTAGTTGACTATCGGTAGAAAACGGCACTTTAAAGTCATTCTTTTTTAGTAGTGCTAGTCGTAGAAATGGTTGTTTGTTTTAAATTCAACAAGCAATTTGTTGTATTTTAAACAAATATACCGAAAACAACAGAAAGGCAGAACTGACTACACTCTAATGTCTGTTAATTTATCGCAAGTAATATCGTTATCACGATATTCAACAATGTTATCGCATATTTTCCTCATATCGTGCAGCCTAGCGCGCACACACACACACACACACACACACACACACACACACACACACACACACACACACACACACACACACACACAGGTTTGTGGCACTATCTTTGTGGGGACTCGTCGTTGACACAATGTATTCCCTAGCCCCTTACCCTAACCTTAACCATCACAACTGAATGCCTAACCTTAACCCTTAAGGTGCTTACACACCAACCAGACAGCCGACCGTCGGCAGAAAAGCCAGTTGGACTGATCAGTCGGGTCCCCGAGGTCCAAAAAGTGCCTCAAAACACACTGAGGAGATGCCGACTTGAGTGTACGCTCTGCGCGTGCGCGAAATGTAATACATCTCCATAGCTGCTCTGTATTGTTTCCATTAACAGTCTATGATTGTTTCGCAGAAAATGAAAACCGGCAGCTGATTGGATGAACGCGTCCCGTGGGTCTTTTTTCTCCGAAAATTCACAGCCAGACCGTCATGGCGTCTCGTTCAGAATACGATCTCATATTGTACTAAAATTGTTCACCAAAACGTGTTTCTGAAAACATTTTAAGCGAGAAATCGGCCGCGCAGTTGCTTTTTCAGATCGACAAAGGTCAGTTTAAAAGATGTTCCTCAGATCTTGAGAGGCTCATCCGCTCGCCATTTCCGGGTGAGTCCCGACTGCGGTGTCTCCAACTGAGCATGTCAGGTCAGCCCAAATGAAGGCCGACAGCTCCTCCAACGGACGACGGCACGAACACACCGAACAGACTCGAGTCACCGACCTCGCCAGACTGTCCGATGGCCGATAATCGGCTTGGTGTGTCAGCTCTCTTACCCTTACCCTCACCCTAACCAGAACCTCATTCTAACCCTAATCCTAAAACCAGGTCAAACAGCCTTTTAAACTTGTGGGGTCCAGCATTTTGGCCCCACAAAGCTGTCCGGACCCCACTAGTATGCTGGAGTTTTTGGACCCCATGAATATAGTTAAACGAACACATACACACACACACACACACACTCACACACTCACACAGCACACACACACACACACACACACACACACACACACACACACACACTCACTCACTCACTCACTCACTCACTCACTCACACACACACACACACACACACACACACACACTCACACACTCACTCACTCACTCACTTACACACTCACTCACTCACACACACACACACACACACACACACTCACACACTCACTCACTCACTCACTCACTCACTCACTCACTCACTCTCTCACACACACTCACTCTCTCACACACACTCACTCTCTCACACACACTCTCTCACTCACACACACACACACACACACAGCCCTAGTTATAAGTGTCATTTGTTCGAACGGACTGAATCTGGAGTAGTGACGTGCAGCAGCTCCTCTGGTTTATTTAAGCCTTCACTTTTTACAACGCCATGAAAAGTGAATCATTTGAGACGCAGCTTTTCTCGTGTCGTACTTTAATGACAATATATTTCAGAAAATAAAGTTGTGATGTCACTATAATAAAGTTTCTAGAAAGGTTTTAAATGAGAGAGCAGTTGTGTCAAATGAGTGTTTTATGTCTTCCTTGGCATAATATGAGCACTTTAAGTAACATTTTCAACGCAGGACTTTGACTTGTAACAGAGTATTTTTGCAGCGTGGTATTAGTACTTTTACTGCAGTAAAGGATCTGAGTCATAGGCTTAATTTACAGGGGGGTGATAACCCATTCTGGGCTTTTTCAGAAGTTTTTTTTTTAGATCATTTCTTCGACGTTTTTGATGCTTCTTTCGGAGTTTTGTCGCGTTTTTTGTCTCTTTTTCTAGCGGAGTTTTTCAATGTTTTTGTCGCTTTTTTCCTCCCTAGATAGTTGGAGATCTTAACCTTACATACTTTTACTTAAAGTGTCCATATTATGCTCATTTCCAGGTTCATAATTGTATTTTGAGGTTATATCAGAATGTTTACATGGTTTAATTAAAAAAAACAAAAAAAAACACCATACTTTTGTTGTACTGCACATTGCTGCAGCTCCTCTTTTCACCCTGTGTGTTGAGCTCTCTGTTTTAGCTACAGAGTGAGACCTCTCTGTTGGGAGTCGCACATGCTCAGTAGCTAGGTAAGGACTACTAGCCAGTCAGAAGCAGAGTATGAGGGCGTGCCCTGACAGTAGCTAGGTAAGGACTACTAGCCAGTCAGAAGCAGAGTATGAGGGCGTGTCCTGACAGTACCTAGGTAAGGACTACTAGCCAGTCAGAAGCAGAGTATGAGGGCGTGCCCTGACAGTACCTAGGTAAGGACTACTAGCCAGTCAGAAGCAGAGTATGAGGGCGTGCCCTGACAGTACCTAGGTAAGGACTACTAGCCAGTCAGAAGCAGAGTATGAGGGCGTGCCCTGACAGTACCTAGGTAAGGACTACTAGCCAGTCAGAAGCAGAGTATGAGGGCGTGCCTGACAGTACCTAGGTAAGGACTACTAGCCAGTCAGAAGCAGAGTATGAGGGCGTGCCCTGACAGTACCTAGGTAAGGACTACTAGCCAGTCAGAAGCAGAGTATGAGGGCGTGCCATGCTAGCAGCTAGGTAAGGACTACTAGCCAGTCAGGAGCAGAGTATGAGGGCGTGCCCTGACAGTACCTAGGCATTATAACGTGTGTTCCAAAGTGACCACGTTTGTCTCTGAAGTAAAGGCTGGACTACAATAGAGCTGTTTGGAGCAGTTTGTGAACAGTGTTTTCTGTTGGAGATGGTAAGTCCCTTTGGGGGGGACTTTGGACTTTTTCACTTTGTAAACCTATAACGTGCACAAAAAAGATATATAACACAATTAAGGACAGGTAAAAAGCCAAAAAGCATAATATGAGCACTTTAAGTAACATTTTCAACGCAGGACTTTGACTTGAAACTGAGTATTTTTGCAGCGTGGTATTAGTACTTTTACTGCAGTAAAGGATCTGAATCATAGGCTCAATGTAATGGGTGATAACCCATTCTGGGCTTGTTTTTTTTTATTTTAGACAATTATTTAGACGTTTTTGATGCCTCTTTGGAGTTTTGTCGTATTTTTTAGGGATTTTTCCCGAAGTCTTTGTCTCTTTTTCTAGAGTTTTGTTTTTGTGTGTTTTTTAGGTTTTTTTTCCTACAATTGTTTCAATGTTTTTGTTGCTTTTTTCAATACATGCAGACATGTCCCAGGACCTCCCTAGATAGTTGGAACCCCCCCAATGTTGAAACCCAAAGTAACGCCCTTGATCTGAATACTTCTTCCACTTTTTCTTCCACCGATTTTTCTGAAAAAGAACAGCACTGGTAAACCCAGTATTTAGGCCTCCAGTCCAGTAGGTGGCTGTAAATCCACTCACTGAGCATGCGCGCAAGACACTAACCCGGAAGTGTAGCTAGTAAACAACCATACAGGACGCTTTCGGGCGAACTTGTCCGGTTTTTATCTTCAAACCGCCGCTAAAAATTGCCGCTAAGATGTCTAAAATCGAGTTGCTGCGGCTGCTCATCACCCAGCGGCTCACCGCCGCCGCGGAGGAGATCTTCGGGGTGTTTGGGAGAACCATAGCCGAGTACGAGGAGGAGATCTCCCGCTCCAAGCTGGAGATCGATCGCCAGCGCCGGCTGTTGGAGCTCCGCAGGAAGCCGCAGGTCTCTCTCTCTCTGCGGGGGAACAGCTCGGGTGAGTGGCCGCTGTGTGTAACCTGCAGGGTTTCAGACCGTAGAGATATGAAATATATTTGTGTTTATGTCTTTGTGTGTGTGTGTGTGTGTGTGTGTGTGTGTGTGTGCGTGCGCGCGCGTCTCTGTGAGTGTGTGAGTGTGTGGGTGTCTCTCTCTCTGTGTGTGTGTGTGTGTGTGTGTGTCTGTCTGTCTGTCTGTCTGTCTGTGTGCAGATGAAAACTTGCCTAGAGCACCAACATGTTTAGGGCTCTGGTTCAGACCATGGATACAATATATCTGTGTTTAGGTAAAGATAATAATAATAATAATAATAATAATAATAAAGCGACAAGAAAAAGTCTTAGAAAAGCATCAAAAACAGGTGAAATGTTGCCTAGGCTCCTGCTCTGGTTCAGACCTTAAATATAAACATATCTGTGTTCATATTCAGTCCAAATGAGTGAAGAAAAGTTCAAGATAATGAGAAAAAAGCCACAAAAACATTGAAAAAGTAATAAGTTGGCTTGGCGTCGTGCCTAACAGCTACTATTTTGACCCTTTGCAGCACCGTTACTTATCATCAAGCTGCCACTTCCTCCTAACACATCCTGCTGCTGCAGGCTGCAGCATGATGGAGAAACACAGCAGCTATAACTCTGAATGGAGCTTTTTATTTTCCAAAACTCCCGGACGGCTCGTAGACGAGTCGAAAGCCGAAGCACGTCAAGCTTGAGCTTCCACCTACGGAGCTAAACATAGTCGTACAGTTAACGTGATGCTAACGCTAGCGGGCTAAACGGGTGGCAAGTAACTGCAGACCTGTCAGCATCGTAGAGGACTCGGGTCTTAAAGACGTACTACGGTTGGCATGTTCTTACCCGTCTAGGGGGACAGTAGTAGTATTATACTGCAGTATAATACAGTTATACTGCAGTATAATACTACTGACAGCAGTTTTCACGCATACACAGCCTGTACGACACGGAGAAAGCAGCCACACTGAACAGCTGCAAGGTGCAAACGCTGTCTCATTAACCGGTGACCACTGGACGTCAGTGAGTCATCTACATTATTTAGGAGTTACTAAACACTATAGTGACTCTAGTAAGGATAGGGAGTTTTAGTTTTTTAGTTAGGTACTTGGAGGAATTGTGCAATAACGACAGATTCACACATTTCTCTTTTGTTTACAGTAAATAAATAATAAAAAATCTTAAAAATCATGTTCATAAAGTCACTTTCTTTGCATTCATTTGATTCCCAATCAAGATCCTCTGGTAAGAACGGCTTTCCATTGTTAATATGGACTTAAAAACTGTTCTGAAATGCAAAATAATAGCATTTTAAGCGTGATAAAATATGTGATTAATCGTGATTAACTATAGACATTCAGCGATTAAAAAAAGGAAATCGTTTGACAGCCCTAGTAAGAAGACGTAAGACAGAAATGGGGGATCATTTACAGGCTACTTTATGCTTTAAAAACAGGCAAACCAAACCAGGTCAACAGGAAGACAACCCAAGAGTTAAACTTTGTCTCAGTCCGAGTCCTGACTCAGTCGTTTGTCGTTGGCAGCTCTGTGCGAGCCGCCGGACTGGAGCTCCGGTCTGGACCTGAACGAGTTCAATCCTCCGTCCATCAAAGAGGAAGAGGAGGAGGAGGAAGAGGAGGATCTGTGGCGGGACGAGACGGCGGGACACGACAATGTCAAGTTCCTGTTGTTCCGGAGCGGAGGCGACAGCAGCACAAACGAGCGGGACACCGAGCGCCTGGCGTCCTCGCTCTCCGACCCCGGCGGCCCGGAAGACGACTCGGCGCTGGACGCCCTGCCGGGCCCCTCGGTACGCCGGCAAGAATTATTACATCACTATCTTGTCATGAAGGTCTTAAGGCGAATGATAATTGTAATTACTCACAGTACCAATCAGAAGTGTGTGTGTGTGCCTGTGTGTGTTTTTGTGTGCGCGTGCGTGTGTGTCTGTGGATCTGTGTGACTGTGTCTGTGTGAGTGCCTGTGTGTGTGTGTGTGTGTGCCTGCGTGTGTGCCTGTGTGTGCCTGTGGATCTGTGTCTGTGTGTCTGTGTGTGTGTGTGTGTGTGTGTGTGTGTGTGCGCATGTGCGTGTCTGTGGATCAGTGTGAGTGTGTCTGTGTGTGTGTGTGTGTGTGTGTGTGGATCTGTGTGACTGTGTCTGTGTGAGTGCCTGTGTGTGTGTGTGTGTGTGTGGATCTGTGTGTGTGTGTGTGTGTGTGTGTGTGTGTGTGTGTGTGTGTGTCTGTGTGTGTGACTGTGTGTGTGTGTGTGCCTGTGTGTGTGTGTGTGTGTGTGGATCTGTGTGACTGTGTCTGTGTGTGTGTGTGTGCGCGTGTGTGTGTGCGTGTCTGTGGATCAGTGTGAGTGTGTCTGTGTGTGTGTGTGTGTGTGTGTGTGTGTGTGTGTGTGTGTGTGTGTGTGTGCGTGTGTGCGTGTCTGTGGATCTGTGTGACTGTGTGTGTGAGTGCCTGTGTGCTGTGTGTGTGTGACTGTGTGTGTGTGTGTGCGTGTGTGTGGATCTGTGTGACTGTGTCTGTGTGAGTGCCTGTGTGTGTGTGTGTGTGTGACTGTGTGCATGCGTGCGTGTGTGTGTGATCTGTGTGACTGTGTGTGTGTGTGTGTGTGTGTGTGTGTGCGCATGTGCGTGTCTGTGATCTGTGTGACTGTCTGTGTGTGTGTGTGTGTGTGTGCGTGTCTGTGTGTGTGTGTGACTGTGTGTGTGTGTGTGTCTGTGGATCTGTGTGAGTGTGTGTGTGTGTGTGCGTGTGTGTGTGTGTGTGTGTGTCTGTGGATCTGTGTGACTGTCTGTGTGAGTGTGTCTGTGTGTGTGTCTGTGGATCTGTGTGTGTGTGTGTGTGTGTGTGTGTGTGTGCATGCGTGTATGTGTTTGTGTGTCTGTGATCTGTGTGACTGTCTGTGTGAGTGTGTGTCTGTGTGCGTGTGTCTGTGGATCTGTGTTTGTGTGTCTGTGTGTGTGTCTGTGGATCTGTGTGTGTGTGTGTGTGTGTGTGTGTGTGTGTGTGTGTGTGTGTGTTAAAATTCAACATTGCAGTTGGTGCTAAGTGGAGCGTCTGTCATAGTGTGATTAATGTTGCTGTCAGTCGTCTATCTGTATTTGTAAGAAGTGTCCTGAGGTGAAAGCCTACTTTACGGCTTTATTATCCAGTTACTAGGCGTGTGTGTTCGTGTCGGCCGCTGTCCATTTCCTAAGGTTCTGAAATGCAAACATTTTTTTACTACTTTTTTTTTTTTTTTAAAGGCCGTGCGCCTGTGAGCACCCACGGAAGAAAATAGAAATCTGTGTAGTTAAATTGCAATGTGAGCGGCAACATTATGTCGGCAGGATCATTTAAAAGGCAACATTGTGCGTCTGCCCTATTTCTGATACCGTGGCGGCAGACATTTTTCCGTGGCGTGCCGCCACGACAAAATCAACATATAGGAAACACTGTAAAAGTATTACTTCAATTGTTATTATACAGGAAGGGAAACAGTTAGGACAATGTTTTTATGATAATAAAGAGGTGTGGTTTACTTTATAGGTTGTGTATTTGTTGTACTACATTATCTGAGTCACATGACAGTGATATACAACCAAAAGATGTAGCTGTAGGGGGACGCGTACCCCCTGCAGTCCTCCAGAGTACCCCTAGGGGGACACGTACCCCTGCAGTCCTCCAGAGCCCCCCCTGGGGGACGCGTACCCCCTGCAGTCCTCCAGAGCCCCCCCTGGGGGACGCGTACCCCCTGCAGTCCTCCAGAGTACCCCTAGGGGGACGCGTACCCCCTGCAGTCCTCCAGAGCCCCCCCCCTGGGGGACGCGTACCCCCTGCAGTCCTCCAAAGTACCCCTAGGGGGACGCGTACCCCCTGCAGTCCTCCAAAGCACCCCTAGGGGGACACGTACCCCCTGCAGTCCTCCAGAGTACCCCTAGGGGGACGCGCACTCCCCTGCAGTCCTCCAGAGTACCCCTAGGGGGACGCGTACCCCCTGCAGTCCTCCAAAGTACCCCTAGGGGGAAGCGTACCCCCTGCAGTCCTCCAGAGCCCCCCCCCTGGGGGACGCGTACCCCCTGTAGTCCTCCAAAGCACCCCTAGGGGGACGCGTACCCCCTGCAGTCCTCCAAAGTACCCCTAGGGGGACACGTACCCCCTGCAGTCCTCCAGAGCACCCCTAGGGGGACACCTACCCCCTGCAGTCCTCCAGAGCACCCCTAGGGGGACACGTACCCCCTGCAGTCCTCCAGAGCACCCCTAAGGGGACACCTACCCCCTGCAGTCCTCCAAAGTACCCCTAGTGGGACACGTACCCCCTGCAGTCCTCCAAAGTACCCCTAGGGGGACACGTACCCCCTGCAGTCCTCCAGAGCACCCCTAGGGGGACACCTACCCCCTGCAGTCCTCCAAAGTACCCCTAGGGGGACGCGTACCCCCTGCAGTCCTCCAGAGCACCCCTAGGGGGACACGTACCCCTGATATTGCGGGAACTTGCAAAAACTGCGGCGGTGTCGTGGCTTCATCGCGGGGTCTGCAGCTTTTCGATGATGTTCACGTCGCGTAATTACGTCACTTCATAACGTTCCCATGGCAACAGGGGAAAACGGCTTCTCTTGTGTGAAGAAAACAAGCAACATTTTTCAGCTTTCTGCTAAGATATTTGGGACTCTTTTGCAACAACAATGCGGGGATTATGAAAGCATGCAAGCCCCGCATATTTTGCGCGGGAATCGGCATATATATGTGGACTTTGGCTGATTATTATATATTTTATAATATTTATATATAATATTATTATAATATGCAATCGCATAAACGCCTTTTTCTGGAGGGACTGACTTGAGAAGCGCTGACGTTAGACTACACCATCCATCCATCCATCTTCATCCGCTTATCTGGGGTCGGGTCGCGGGGGTAGCAGCTCCAGCAGGGGACCCCAAACTTCCCTTTCCCGAGCCACATTAACCAGCTCCGACTGGGGGATCCCGAGGCGTTCCCAGGCCAGGTTGGAGATATAATCCCTCCACCTAGTCCTGGGTCTTCCCCGAGGCCTCCTCCCAGCTGGACGTGCCTGGAACACCTCCCTAGGGAGGTGCCCAGGGGGCATCCTTACCAGATGCCCGAACCACCTCAACTGGCTCCTTTCGACGCGAAGGAGCAGCGGCTCTACTCCGAGCTCCTCACGGATAACTGAGCTTCTCACCCTATCGCTAAGGGAGACGCCAGCTACCCTCCTGAGGAAACCCATCTCGGCCGCTTGTACCCTGGATCTCGTTCTTTCGGTCATGACCCAGCCTTCATGACCATAGGTGAGGGTAGGAACAAAAACTGACCGGTAGATTGAGAGCTTTTTGCCTTCTGGCTCAGCTCTCTTTTCGTCACAACGGTGCGATAAATTGAATGTAATACCGCACCTGCTGTGCCGATTCTCCGACCAATCTCCCGCTCCATTGTCCCCTCACTCGCGAACAAGACCCCAAGGTACTTGAACTCCTTCACTTGGGGTAAGGACTCATTCCCTACCTGGAGAAGGCACTCCATCGGTTTCCTGCTGAGAACCATGGCCCCCGATTTAGAGGTGCTGATCCTCATCCCAGCCGTTAGACTACACCGCTGCCTGGAAATCTGACGATTAATCATAATGCTGAATTTTGATTTGTTACAGCTCTACCCCTCGGCCCCGCAGACCGGCGGCTCGGACCCGGGAGAGGACACCGGCGCCGACGCTTCAGGCAACGGCGGGCTGGACGTCGTCGACCCGGACGCCGCGCTGTCGGAGGTGGTGGACTCGTACATCTGCACCGTCTGCGGCCGAGCGTTCGCCCAGCGCGGCGCCTGGGCCAAACACGTGCAGGTGCACCGCAAGGCGGACGCCAAGGCCGACAAGTCGTACACGTGCGACATCTGCGGGAAGAGACTCACGCGCTTCGACGGCTACCAGAAACACCTGCGGATTCACACGGGCGAGAAGCCGTACTGCTGCGACGAGTGCGGCCGCAGGTTCAGTGACAACTCCAACTACAAACGGCACATTCGCACGCACGCCGTATCAAAAACACAGCAGAGCTGAGGCTGCGGGTCACGGACCGGAACGCCATATTACGTAACAACGCATTATGTAATAACACATCAAGATGTAATACGTTTACACTTCATTATGTAATAACACCGTCATTATGTAATAACACCGTCATTATGTAATAACACTCATTATGTAATAACACCCTCATTATGTAATAACACTCATTATGTAATAACACCCTCATTATGTAATAACACTCTCATTATGTAATAACACTCTCATTATGTAATAACACATCAAGATGTAATACGTTTACACTTCATTATGTAATAACACCCTCATTATGTAATAACACTCATGTAATAACACCCTCATTATGTAATAACACCCTCATGTAATAACACATCCAGATGTAATATGTTTACACTTAATTATGTAATAACACTCATTATGTAATAACACCCTCATTATGTAATAACACTCTCATAATGTAATAACACCCACATTAATGTAATAACACCCTCATTATGTAATAATACCCGCATTATGTAACAACACTCATGTAATAACATGTTCATTATGTAATAACATGTTCATTATGTAATAACACACTCATTATGTAATACCCATATGTAATAATACCCTCATTGTGTAATAACACTCATTATGTAATAATACCCGCATTATGTAATAACACGTTCGTTATGTAATAACACGTTCATTATGTAATAACACGTTCATTATGTAATAACATGTTCATTATGTAATAACACGATTATTATGTAATAACATGCTCATTATGTAATAACACCAATATGTAACCATACCCGCATTATGTAATAACACTCATTATGTAATAACACGCTCATTATGTAATAACACCCTTATTATGTAATAACACCCACATAATGTAATAACACCCCCATTATGTAATAACACATTCATATGTAATAACACGTTCATTATGTAATAACATGTTCATTATGTAATAACACGTTCATTATGTAATAACATGCTCATTATGTAATAACACCATATGTAATAATACCCTCATTATGTAATAACACTCTCATTATGTAATAACACCCACATTATGTAATAACACCCTCATTATGTAATAATACCCGCATTATGTAATAACACGTTCATTATGTAATAACATGTTCATTATGTAATAACACGATTATTATGTAATAACATGCTCATTATGTAATAACACCAATATGTAATATACCCATTATGTAATAACACGCTCATTATGTAATAACACCCTTATTATGTAATAACACCCACATAATGTAATAACACCCCCATTATGTAATAACACATTCATATGTAATAACACGTTCATATGTAATAACACATTCATATGTAATAACACGTTCATATGTAATAACACCCACATTATGTAATAACACCCTCATAATGTAATAACACCCACATAATGTAATAACACCCTCATTATGTAATAACACCCACATAATGTAATAACACCCTCATTATGTAATAACACCCGTATGATGTAATAACACCCACATTTTGTGATACATTACATAATGCGTGTAAGTAAAGATAAGATGAGCGATTAAAGTATTTTACGGGGAAATAGTTTATATTTATAACTTTTTCTTTTCTTCAAGTGCCTTTTTAAAGCCAGTAGAGACAAAGAAATCCATTTGGTTGGTTATTACATAATGCATCCACATTATTACATTTTCGTAACGGAAATGCATCTTATGTTCGGCAGGTTATTACATAATTAAGTGGCAATGTATAACATGTTGACTTTTTACTACATAATTGTTGTTACAAGGACTCAGATTTACACCAATGTGTGACCCAGCGGGACGAGCCGTACAACTTTTGTCAGAGGACTTTTCGTGCACATGAGGGTCGCAAGGCTGCGGCCGAGCCAACCGGACGATGTGGGTAAATGTCAAGTTCCTCCTTCCTCCACCCTGGCTTGTTCACGTGATGTTTCTTTCGGGATTTTTATTTTAATCTGCACTGCCGATTTTTATTTAAACCCCTCATGAAAACATCACTAAACAATTGTTTTCACCACAGTTAGGGATGTTAACGCTTAACCGTTTAACCGACAATATGAATTGGGGGTTCAAAATATGAACTTTTTCATCCACCAGCCACTCAATAGATTTCTATTGTTTTTGTGGGTTGGTGAGTGAAGCAAATCTACCAGCCACTTGCATATTTTTATCAGCATTTGGCTGGTAAATGGTGCTATTTTTGGAACCCTGCTTGGACTCTGGATTAATAAATGGACGGGAAACTTGGATCTTTCACATTTATCCACAGTGTTTTAAACATGTACCAAGACGAAGAAGACGAGACATGTGTTATATTTTTTATATATTGTATATTTTAAGACATTTCAACACTGGAAGAGGAAACGGCTGCGAGGTGCAGCTGTTTCCTCTGCTTGCTGCTGTCTATGATGGAAGTCTGTGTCCACTAAAGATATTTTCATTTGTTTTTATTTTAATGGTAGCGATGCGAAACAATCATCCAGCAGTCGTGTTTTTGTTACAGTCCGATCTACGTGGAAACGTAAACGTTTGGAGTTTGTATTGAGGATGTCGGGAACATTTTTAAATCCCAGTTCACTCAGTCAACAGCTTTACTGAAGTAATAAAACAACATGATTGAAAAGTCATTTTTGTGTTCCTCACGTGGATTCAAATGTTTCAAAGGGCCAGACATGTAGCCTCCTTTAGCGTCATATTCTAAGTAAACACGTTTTATCTAAACGCGCTGGGTCGGGAATATTGGCGTCACTTTTGACACAGTTGGGTTGAGGAAAAGATGGTGGGTGGGATTATAATAGGTACGTTTACGTGACATGTGGAACAAGAAGCGCCGTTGGGTTTAGGTAAAGAAGAACGGGACGGTTGGGTTTAGGTAAAGAAGAACGGGACGGTTGGGTTTAGGTAAAAAAGAACGGGACAGTTGGGTTTAGGTAAAGAAGAACGGGACGGTTGGGTTTAGGTAAAGAAGAACGGGACAGTTGGGTTTAGTTAAAGAAGAACGGGACGGTTGGGTTTAGGTAAAGAAGAACGAGACGGTTGGGTTTAGGAAAAGAAGAACGGGACGGTTGGGTTTAGGTAAAGAAGAACGGGACAGTTGGGTTTAGGTAAAGAAGAACGGGACGGTTGGGTTTAGGTAAAGAAGAACGGGACAGTTGGGTTTAGGTAAAGAAGTACGGGACGGTTGGATTTAGGTAAAAAAGAACGGGACAGTTGGGTTTAGGTAAAAAAGAACGGGACAGTTGGGTTTAGGTAAAAAAGAACGGGACAGTTGGGTTTAGGTAAAGAACGGGACAGTTGGGTTTAGATGAACGGGACAGTTGGGTTTAGGTAAAGAAGAACGGGACGGTTGGGTTTAGGAAAAGAAGAACGGGATGGTTGGGTTTAGTTAAAGAAGAAAGGGACAGTTGGGTTTAGGTAAAGAAGAACTGGACAGTTGGGTTTAGATGAAGAACGGGACAGTTGGGTTTAGGTAAAGAAGAACGGGACGGTTGGATTTAGGTAAAAAAGAACGGGACAGTTGGGTTTAGGTAAAAAAGAACGGGACAGTTGGGTTTAGGTAAAGAACGGGACAGTTGGGTTTAGTTAAAGAACGGGACGGTTGGGTTTAGATAAAGAAGAACGGGACGGTTGGGTTTAGATGAAGAACGGGACAGTTGGGTTTAGATGAAGAACGGGACAGTTGGGTTTAGGTAAAGAAGAACGGGACGGTTGGGTTTAGTTAAAGAAGAACGGGACGGTTGGGTTTAGATAAAGAAGAACGGGACAGTTGGGTTTAGGTAAAGAAGAACGGGACGGTTGGGTTTAGGTAAAAGAAGAACGGGACGGTTGGGTTTAGGTAAAAGAAGAACGGGACAGTTGGGTTTAGGTAAAAGAAAGAACGGGACAGTTGGGTTTAGGTAAAAGAAGAACGGGACAGTTGGGTTTAGTTAAAGAAGAATGAGACAGTTGGGTTTAGGTAAAAAAGAACGGGACGGTTGGGTTTAGGTAAAAAAGAACGGGACAGTTGGGTTTAGGTAAAAAAGAACGGGACGGTTGGGTTTAGGTAAAGAACGGGACAGTTGGGTTTAGGTAAAGAACGGGACAGTTGGGTTTAGGAAAAGAAGAACGGGACGGTTGGAGTTAGTTAAAAAAGAAAGGGACAGTTGGGTTTAGGAAAAGAAGAACGGGACGGTTGGGTTTAGGTAAAGAAGAACGGGACAGTTGGGTTTAGATGAAGAACGGGACAGTTGGGTTTAGGTAAAAAAGAACGGGACAGTTGGGTTTAGTTAAAGAAGAACGGGACAGTTGGGTTTAGTTAAAGAAGAACGGGACGGTTGGGTTTAGGAAAAGAAGAACGGGACAGTTGGGTTTCGATGAAGAACGGGACAGTTGGGTTTCGAAGAAGAACGGGACGGTTGGGTTTAGGAAAAGAAGAACGGGACGGTTGGGTTTAGTTAAAGAAGAAAGGGACAGTTGGGTTTAGATGAAGAACGGGACAGTTGGGTTTAGAAAAAGAACGGGACAGTTGGGTTTAGATGAAGAACGGGACAGTTGGGTTTAGGTAAAAAAGAACGGGACAGTTGGGTTTAGTTAAAGAAGAACGGGACGGTTGGGTTTAGGTAAAGAAGAACGGGACAGTTGGGTTTAGGTAAAGAAGAACTAGACATTTGGGTTTAGGAAAAGAAGAACGGGACAGTTGGGTTTAGATGAAGAACGGGACAGTTGGGTTTAGGAAAAGAAGAACGGGACGGTTGGGTTTAGTTAAAGAAGAAAGGGACAGTTGGGTTTAGGTAAAGAAGAACGGGACAGTTGGGTTTAGGTAAAGAAGAACGGGACAGTTGGGTTTAGATGAAGAACGGGACAGTTGGGTTTAGGTAAAAGAAGAACAGGGACAGTTGGGTTTAGGTAAAGAAGAACGGGACAGTTGGGTTTAGGTAAAGAAGAACAGGGACAGTTGGGTTTAGGAAAAGAAGAACAGGGACAGTTGGGTTTAGATAAAAGAAGAAACAGGGACAGTTGGGTTTAGGTAAAGAAGAACGGGACGGTTGGGTTTAGGAAAAGAAGAACGGGACAGTTGGGTTTAGGAAAAGAAGAACGGGACAGTTGGGTTTAGGTAAAGAAGAACGGGACAGTTGGGTTTAGGAAAAGAAGAACGGGACAGTTGGGTTTAGGTAAAGAAGAACGGGACAGTTGGGTTTAGATGAAGAACGGGACAGTTGGGTTTAGGTAAAGAAGAACGGGACGGTTGGGTTTAGGAAAAGAAGAACTGGACAGTTGGGTTTAGATGAAGAACGGGACAGTTGGGTTTAGGTAAAGAAGAACGGGACAGTTGGGTTTAGGTAAAGAACGGGACGGTTGGGTTTAGGAAAAAAGAACGGGACGGTTGGGTTTAGGTAAAGAAGAACGGGACGGTTGGGTTTAGGTAAAGAAGAACGGGACGGTTGGGTTTAGGTAAAAAGGAACGAGACGGTTGGGTTTAGGTAAAGAAGAACGGGACAGTTGGGTTTAGGTAAAGAAGAACGGGACAGTTGGGTTTAGGAAAAGAAGAACGGGACAGTTGGGTTTAGGTAAAAAAGAACGGGACAGTTAGTTTTAAATAAAGAAGAACGGGACAGTTGGGTTTAGGTAAAGAAGAACGGACAGTTGGGTTTAGGTAAAAGAAGAACAGGACAGTTGGGTTTAGGAAAAGAAGAACGGGACAGTTGGGTTTAAGGAAAAGAAGAACAGGGACAGTTGGGTTTAGGTAAAGAAGAACAGGGACAGTTGGGTTTAGGTAAAGAAGAACAGGGACAGTTGGGTTTAGGTAAAAGAAGAACGGGACGGTTGGGTTTAGGTAAAAGAAGAACAGGGACGGTTGGGTTTAGGTAAAAGAAGAATGAGACAGTTGGGTTTAGGTAAAAAAGAACGGGACAGTTGGGTTTAGGTAAAAAAGAACGGGACAGTTAGTTTTAAATAAAGAAGAACGGGACAGTTGGGTTTAGGAAACGTGACAAGCAGTGTGAAAGTCCTGTGATGTTTGACCCATCCCCCCCCCCCCAACCAGCCTCCCTACGTGGATTTTCGGGCTTTCAAACTACTCTCTACAGTTGGCTCTCTACATACTACGTCATCTTCAAGCGCCACGTAGCTGCAGACCTCCCCGGTGCGTTCTACACACACGCTGAAGGGCGCTTTTTGCGTTGTATCTGACGCTGACAGCCACTGCCCAAAAGTCCATATTTTACGAGTTCAGAGTGAGAACAGTGTTGCAAAGTCCCGACCAAACGCATCTAAAACTGACGCTAAAGGAGACTTTTTTGCATCAATAACAAACGCTAAAGGCACCTGACGAAGCATCGCTTTCTGTCACGATGGGAGTGAGAATGTGTTGCTTAAATAAGGACTTTATAGTTTACAGGTGTGAAACTGAACTTCGCTAAGACCCTCGCTGGAAAATGAGAATCACATCAAGGTCCAGATATGTCGAGTACTGTTGCACGTCCCAAATAGCTTTCTCACTCACAGTTTGGTCAGCCAGCCCTTAGACCTCAAAAGGTTAACCACTGTCACAATGTCTATGAAAAGAAAGATGTGAAGTCAGTATCAGTGCTGTCGGCTACTTGACCTGCTTATTTTACACCAGCAGATGGCAGCATCGCACTTTATTTGAACCAGATTCTTGGTAAACCTAAATGATGTTGAGGAAGTTCATTTTCAGCATTTATTTCAGTGGCTTAATTGTTCAATAATTCAGATTTATATCAAACAGCTCTGCAGAGGAACAGCCTTACTGCGGATGAGTGAAGATGTTAGAAAACCCTGAACAATGTCATTTACAGTACATACTCAAACCCACCAGACTCCATTAAAATAAACAGTGATTTTATTATGGAAAACACACTTCTTTCAAAGTCTACACAAACAAAATCAAAGTAGAAAAAGCCCTCTTGGTTCGTCTTTTTCACTGTTCCAACAATCACCACTCTGGTTTGGTTGGAATAAACTCTTAATTCACCCATTTACATGTGGAGATATGCTGGCTCTATACACGCTAAAAGTACTGATTATTTACATGAAGTCTGGTGGGTTTGGTGACAGGGATTTCAGGCTGTTTCTGGGTAAACAAAAAGGATCTTACTCTTTAACAAAAAGGTCTATCTCTGTAGGGATCCTTTCCATAATGTTGTCAGACACACTACTTCAACATATCCTGGTGCCTTGCCATGGACCAAAGGACATCTCAAGGACTAACCCCCAAAAATCACCATATGGACTCTAGGTTTGTAGACCTAAGTGAGTATGACTCTGGTTGTTATGGTCTGTCGCAGCTCTTTATTCCGTTTTTCACTCAGAACTTAAAAACAAGAGTCCACAGAAATAAGAATCTGTCTTTATTTACACCGTCATCCACATTGTTAATTAATAGCAGTACCATCCATCCATCCATCCATCTTCGTCCGCTTATATGGGTCTGTGTTTCGGATCAGATCAGTTTTCGGATTAGCACATGGTTGTATTTCAATTAGCCTAATAGCTGGTTTGATTTGCATTGAGAGATGATGTTACGGAAAGTACCCCATGCCAATCTCTAGGTATGGTGAAGGGTATGTGATGATGTGGGGGGTATGGTGAATGGTATGTGATGATGTGGGGGTATGGTGAAGGGTATGTGATGATGGGGGGGGTATGGTGAAGGGTATGTGATGATGTGGGGTGTATGGTGAAGGGGATGTGATGATGGGGGGGGTATGGTGAAGGGTATGTGATGATGTGGGGGTATGGTGAAGGGGATGTAATGATGTGGGGGTATGGTGAAGGGGATGTGATGATGTGGGGGTATGGTGAAGGGAATGTGATGATGTGGGGGTATGGTGAAGGGGATGTGATGATGTGGGGTGTATGGTGAAGGGGATGTGATGATGGGGGGGGTATGGTGAAGGGGATGTGATGATGTGGGGGTATGGTGAAGGGGATGTGATGTTTTTTATCAGGATCATAGTATCCTTAATCCATGAAATAACTGGCCTTTCAAAATAAAAGTCTGCCTGCCTCTATGGGAATTTAACATAGGGCTGTACTGACTTATGCCCCCTGTATTTTAAGGAAAACATTTATTTATTTACGATACATTATTCATTCACAAAGAAAATCGGTGTCCTTAAAGGTTGGATTTTTCCTAATTTTTTAATTAAGGCATTAAGCTCAATTTCCAAAAGATGTTTTTTTTATTCCTCTTTTTAGTCAACTTTAGCATGGGTTCATAAACTTAAGGCCCAGACACACAGAGCCGACGGCCAAACGTCATCAGAAAAGGCAGTTGGACCGATCAGTCTCCCCGAGTTGGTCCAAAAAGTGCCTCAGAACGCACCGAAGAGACGAGACGTAATACGTCTTGTCGCCCAAAAATGAAAACCGGCAGCTGATTGGATGAACACGTCACGTGGGTCTGGTTTCTCCAGAAATTCTGTTTTTCTGTCATGGCGTCTCGTTCAGAATACGATCTCATATTGTCCTAAAATAGTTCACCGAAACGTGTTTCTGGAAACATTTTAAGAGAGAAATAGGCCGTGCAGTTGCTGAATCTGTCTTCATTTCAGATCAACAAAGGTCAGTTTAAAAGATGTTTGTCAGGTTTTGAGAGACTCTAGTCACGCCATAGACAGTATACAAAATGGACCAACAGATCCCGTGTCTCTGGACGGAGACCAGTGAAGGACATTAGAAGCTCTTTCCCGGTGACGGCTGAGCGTTACTGAGCAGCCTCCAACTGAGCTTGAAGACGTAGATGTGACGTGAGCAACCTGTCTGAAAGTTGGAAGTCTTCTGGTAGCTGTGCCAAGAGAAATCTCAATCATTCCCAATCTAGCAGAGACGGAGAGCGTAGGTATATGTAAGGAGATAACATAGACACAGGCTCATTATTGATCACTAAAATGATAGTTAACATTAGTCATTACACTTAAACAGCTGATGGAAGTCCAAACTGCCTGAGAGCTTCTCCTGTACTATACGGTAACTCCTCTACTATGAGACAGGAAGTCTCGTGGTTATGACCCAATCGTTAGCCTATTGTTATAAAAACGTCTGCTACGGAGCCATAACGTGAGCTACAAGGTAATGGAGCCTTTTATACATTGTCGTGTTTCTTTAGAAATAAACAACGGACAAATAGAGTCTTTAAACGCTTCAGATGTAAAGGTATTCTCTGTCAAAGTGGCGCCAAAATGAATGGCAGTCAATGGGATGCTAACGGGAGGTGATGGCTTGTTAGCATTAAAATGGCGCCATAGGAGGTTTGCGGTCCGAGGAGAAGCTGACCCCCTTGAGTCACGCTCATCCCGCTCCCCGTTTCCTGGTTAGCTCTCCACCAATCAGATGAGTCATTGAGTCCGACTGCCGGCAGTACCCGCCCCGCTGATTATACATGTCAAATTGGCCAAAATGAACGCCGACGGCCCCTCAGACGGACGACGGCACGGAGCACACCGACCAGACTCGAGTCACCGACCTCGCCAGACTGTCAGACGGACGATTATCAGCTCGGTGTGTCAGCGCCTTCATGAGCACCACTGTATTTTCGACCATTCGATCATTCTTCCTTCTTTCTATCGTCTTTTTCCATGTTTTTTTCTCCTTTTTCCATCAGCATTTAAATGTTTTTCAGTTACAAGGCTGTTGTCACGTTTTTGTCGCTGTTTCTGAAGTCTGTCACCTTTTGTTGAAGGTTTTGTCGTGTGTTTTGACCTATTCTTGCCTTTCTTCCTTCCTTCTTTCTACCATCTTTTTCCAAGTTTGTCTCCTTTCTCCATCATTTAAATGTTTTTCCAGGTCCAAGGCTGTTGTTTAGTAAATGTATCGCTGACATCGCTGTATTCTTCCTCTTTATAGAGACTTCTTTTGTCTACCAAACATTATTCATGCTGGTTAGGGTGTACTTGGCTTTAAAAAAAACTGCTTAAAGGGGTAACATTATTAGAAAAAAAGCTTGGGAAACCAGCAGCACCTTCCTTTTTAAATAGCACAGACAGAAACCCTTGGCTCATAACCTCTGACTCGATATAATCCGACCTTTTCATTTCCCTCCCACACTTTTGAGAAAGCGTCCAACGAGCTGCAGAGAGTCGGAGACCCGACCCGCTGTTCTCATGTGAACACGGGCCGTTAATGGAGACTTTGATTCGTGCAGGCAGCGTCTTCCCAGAGAGCAGAGCGACACTAATAACTATCAAACCGTTCCAGTCCGACGGGAGATTTAGGTCGGAGATGAAAGTCGATGATGTAACCTTCTTCAAATAGGAGCCCTGACACAGACACCTTACAGGAAGTGGAAATCAATACCCAACTGCTGCTTTGTTCTCTCCGAATAAATCTTAACAAAACGATCACTCAGTCTGGTTTGAAGACGCCTGATGTAGCGGGACTTTTACAGCGGCGCCTTTTACTCCTTGGTCCACATTTTAGTTTTTTTCAGCCAACAACGATTATGTTGCCTTTTTTTGACGTTTTTGGAGCCTTTTTCAACGTTTTTGGAGCCATTTTCAGCGTTTTTGGCACATTTTTCAACGTTTTTGGAGCCATTTTCAGCGTTTTTGGCACATTTTTCAGCGTTTTTGGCGCCTTTTTCAGCGTTTTTGGCACCTTTTTCAACGTTTTTGGCGCCATTTTCAACTTTTTTGGCGCATTTTCAACTTTTTTGGCACCTTCTTTGGCGCCTTTTTCAACATTTTTGGAGCCTTTTTCAGCGTTTTTGGCGCCTTTTTCAGCGTTTTTGGCACCTTTTTCAACGTTTTTGGCGCCATTTTCAACTTTTTTGGCGCATTTTCAACTTTTTTGGCACCTTCTTTGGCGCCTTTTTCAACGTTTTTGGAGCCTTTTTCAGCGTTTTTGGCGCCTTTTTCAGCGTTTTGGGCACCTTTTTCAACGTTTTTGGCACCTTTTTCAGCGTTTTTGGCACCTTTTTTGCAACGTTTGTGGCGCCTTTTTTCATCATTTTTGGAGCCTTTTACAACATTTTTGGAGCCTTTTTCAGCGTTTTGGGCACCTTTTTCAACGTTTTTGGCACCTTTTTCAGCGTTTTTGGCGCATTTTCGACTTTTTTGGCACATTTTTCAACGTTTTTGTCTCCTTTGACGTTTTTGGCGCCTTTTTGTGAGTTTTTTTCACTTTTGATGACGTTTCTTTTTTTTAAGATTTTTTTTTGGGCATTTTTAGGCCTTTATTGACAGGGCAGCTGAAGAAATTAAATGGGAGAGAGAGGGGGGGGATGACATGCAGCAAAGGGCCCGCTGCGTCAAGGAGTTAACGTCTATATATGGGCGCCCGCTCTACCATCTGAGCTATCCCGGCGCCCTTTGATGACGTTTCTGTAGCGTTTTCTTGACACTTGACGTCGTTTTGGTCCCTTTTTTTGGCTAAGGCTAACGTTAGCGATGCTAAGCCGATGTCACGACAAAACGTTACTGATTGGTTATGGCCGATCCAGAGCGGCTCTGGGCAGATCCAATAGTTTTAAACTTCAACAGAGTACCCACCTTCAAGGAAGTTAACACTCATCAATGGAGAGTGGCCAGACTCTCTGGACTAATGAAATGGACCAGAGTCTGGTAGGACCAGGCTAGTGGACCAGAGTCTGGTAGGACCAGGCTAGTGGACCAGAGTCTGGTAGACCCAGGCTAATGTACCAAAGTCTGGTAGGACCAGGCTATTGTTCCAGAGTCTGGTAGGACCAGGCTAGTGTACCAGAGTCTCGTAGACCCAGGCTAATGTACCAAAGTCTGGTAGGACCAGGCTAGTGTACCAGAGTCTGGTAGACCCAGGCTAATGTACCAAAGTCTGGTAGGACCAGGCTAATGGACCAAAGTCTGGTAGGACCAGGCTATTGTTCCAGAGTCTGGTAGGACCAGGCTAATGGACCAAAGTCTGGTAGGACCAGGCTAGCACTGCGGAAAAATTGCCGGAACCACAAACAATCTGCAGGAGTCGAAACCCGTCCCCCAATCACCATACATCCGATACTCAGCCAAGCCTGAACCTTTGAAGGGTAAAAACTCCCGAAACAACACCATGGATCTGTTATAAGAATTTATTTGAGAAACCAACAATAAATGACACTGATGTTACATGTGTGTGTCCATTTCCAGTGAAACATACGGGCCAGTTATCATGCATGTCTCTGTGACGTCGACTCTCCGTCTCGCCACTAACGGTAACTTGTAAATGTTTATTGCTTATATTTTCTTCTCTTTTTAACATGTTTGAAAATATAAAAAAAACTGCAGTTAACGAAAGTGTCTCTCGGGGTAAAATGTACAGCGGAAAAACACGATCCTCACGGCCACTCAGCACCGGAGGTAAGTGAGAGAAATGTGTCACTGACATTTTAAGACAAAGGTCCCAAACGTGTCTTCTGTTTTAGCTGGTAACTGTTGTTTTACTTCAATCTGTAAATGACAGAGTCCTGTCACTACTACAGGGCTTAGTATACGTGATGAGGAAACATTCAATAAACCCTCAAATTACTTAAAGCGTAACTCTCACCAAAATGCAACCTTGGGTCTTTTTTTGAATGTACCCGAGGCAAACTTTCGTTTAAAAGCATTTTTAGGACGGAAGCGTCACTTTTAAGATTTACCGTATTCTTGTTTTTCGGTCAAATGTCCTTTTGAATGGGAGTCCTACGGGCACTACTATGATAGCATCAAAATAGCTATTTTTAAAACACTAAGAAGGCTTTAACAACTCACTGTAGCTGTTGTTCTTCCGGTCGCCGTCTATCGAGCCAGTCAGAAATAGTCGAGTATATTGACCTTGTAGTTGAAAAAGGAGCCTCATATAAGAATGACATTTCCTCCTATTTATGACTGGGAAAATGGCGGATAGCGTAAACAATTATGGAAAGGATCCCTACAGACATAGACCTTTTAGTTAAAGAGTAAGATCCTTTTTTAAAACATCTGCGAAATTGCTATCGCTAAAGCCACCAGACTCCATGCAAATAAACAGTAATTTTAGCATCGTAAAACACACTTCATTAAAAGTGGACAGAAACTAAATAAAACTACCAAAAGCCGTCTTGGTTCATCTTTCCACTGTTCCAACAATCACCACTCTGGTTTGGTTGAAATAAACCCTTAATTCACCCATTTACATGTGGACATATGCTGGCTCTATACACGCTAAAAGTCCTGATTATTTACATGGAGTCTGGTGGAAATATGCTGGCTCTATACACGCTAAAAGTACTGATTATTTACATGGAGTCTGGTGGAGATATGCTGGCTCTATACACGCTAAAAGTACTGATTATTTACATGGAGTCTGGTGGAAATATGCTGGCTCTATACACGCTAAAAGTACTGATTATTTACATGGAGTCTGGTGGAAATATGCTGGCTCTATACACGCTAAAAGTACTGATTATTTACATGGAGTCTGGTGGAAATATGCTGGCTCTATACACGCTAAAAGTCCTGATTATTTACATGGAGTCTGGTGTAGTTTGGTGATGGTGATTTCATGTTAAACTAAAAGGATCTTCCTCTTTAACTAAAAGGTCTATCTCTGTAGGGATCCTTTCATAATGTTGTCAGACACTTAGAATAATAATCTGAGTCTGTCAGCGGCAACAACAACTTCTAGTGGACGCTGACTGACGCTAATCCCTCCAAAAAAACGTTTGATTGCAGCTTGTTTCTTGCTTAACACTGGACCAGATTTCAAAATCAGTAACTGAAGAGAAGTAACCCCTTTAAGTAGTTTGAGGAAACTATTAAGCAAATGTTTTCTCAATAATATTCCGAGCCTGTAAATGACAAAAACAGCACTTATAGTGGACGCAAACTGCGGGTGCAGGTGTACAAATACCCGCGAGTGGTTACAATTTGGACTTATTTCAACAAAATGTTGTACCCAATCAGTCACTTAAGGCGTTTTTCCACTACGTGGTACCTGCTCGAAAACCCAAAAAGTGGAGTAGAGTCGAGCAGGTACCATGTAGTGGAAAAACGGCTTCATAGATAGATACAAAAAGTTGGGAAAAATGGGTCCAGGTTGAAAAATACCTCAGTAACCCCGTTAATCAACACCCAAAATCAGTTCATAAATAAAGCTGTTGAAAACTCTTCATTAGATACAGACAGATGTAGAAGAGAGAAGCAAATGAAGTCACTTGAAAGCAATTATCAATTCAAGAAAGTCAATTAAGTCGTTCAAAACACACAAATTACTAAATGAAGGGAGCATCGGGTACGTTCCTTTCTATTGGAGGGAATAATGAATCCGAGAAATCCCTCTGGGCTCCGTAGAAAACACCGCCAACGAGCCGTTAATGCGTCGTTTGTGTTTTTTAGATACCAATATGGTATAAAAAGAACAAAAAAACCCAAACATTCATGTTGTTGTGTGTTCTGTCTGGATCTCCACGGCTGTGTCTCTGTGTGTGTGTGTGTGTGTGTGTGTCTCTGTGTGTGTGTGTGTCTCTATGTCTCTGTCTCTATGTGTATGTCTGTGTGTGTGTGTGTGTGTGTGTGTGTGTGTGTCTCTATGTGTGTGTGTGTGTGTCTCTATGTGTGTGTTTGTGTGTGTGTGTCTCTGTGTGTGTGTGTGTGTGTCTCTATGTGTGTGTGTCTGTGTGTCTGTGTCTAAATGTCTGTGTGTGTGTGTCTCTATGTGTGTGTGTGTGTGTGTGTGTGTCTCTATGTGTGTGTGTCTCTCTATGTGTGTGTGTGTGTCTATGTGTGTGTTTGTGTGTGTGTCTGTGTGTGTTTGTGTGTGTGTGTCTGTGTGTGTGTGTGTGTCTCTGTGTGTGTGTGTCTGTGTGTGTATGTGTGTCTAAATGTCTGTGTGTGTGTGTGTCTATGTGTGTGTCTCTATGTCTGTGTGTCTCTATGTGTGTGTGTCTCTCTATGTGTGTGTGTGTGTCTATGTGTGTGTTTGTGTGTGTGCGTGTGTGTCTCTATGTGTGTGTGTCTGTGTGTGTATGTCTGTGTGTGTGTGTGTGTGTGTGTGTGTGTGTGTCCATGTTTTCGTGTGTTCTGTCTGGATCTCCGTGGCTGCTGGATTTCAACATGTTTTAGATTTCATACTGCAGCTTTTTCTCCTCCACATTCCTCAAAGTGTTGCTGACGTGTGCAAAAACTCCCCGTCTCTTGAACGTCCCGTCATCTTGCAGCGTTGGGCGGGATAACGCACGCCTCCACTGCGGGGCTTTTCCTCTCTTGAGTGAACCCTCCTGTCAAATTCACTGCCCTTAAAGCACAAAGCTGCTGCTTTCTTTGTGCAGCAGAGAGAGAGAGAGAGAGAGAGAGAGAGTGTGTGTGTGTGTGTGTGTGTGTGTGTGTGTGTGTGTGTGTGTGTGTGTGTGTACGTGTGTGTGTGTGTGTGTGTGTATGCGTGTGTGTCTGTGTGTGTGTGTCTGTCTGTCTGTGTGTGTGTGTGTCTCTGTCTGTGTGTGCGTGCGTGTCTGTGTGTGTGTGTGTGTCTGTGTGTGTCTGTGTGTGTGTGTGTGTGCGTGTGTGTCTGTGTGTGTATGCGTGTCTGTCAGTGTGTGTGTCTGTCTGTCTGTCTGTGTGTGCGTCTGTGTGTGCGTGTCTGTCTGTGTGTGCGTGCGTGTGTGTGTGTGTGTGTGCGTGTGTGTGTGTGTGTGTGTGTGTGTGTGTGTGACTTAAAGCCACAGAGAGCTGATCCATCAGGGGGAAAAACAGACTTCCAAAAGGAGAGGAAAAAAAAAAAAACAGAATTACGCTCTGGTCATTTTTTGTTTTGACATATTGTATAATTGTTTTTGTTTGATTTCCATTTCCGTTTGACTCAAAGTCCTGCAGAAATGTCCCAGCGGTCCCAGACTCAGTTCATGTCTGATTTTCCTGCTTTTTCTGAAAGTATTTGCAAAAAAAAAGGAGAATCCCGGGCCCCGTGCCAAGGTGCAATAACTGGGGACATCAGATCAAAGCACTTGTAAGAAAACTGCATTAATCAAGGAGTTTTTTCCAGGCCATCTCGAAGCCTTGAGGACTCCACTTTTTGGAATAATTAACATCTTTCGCCCTGCTTTCTGGAATGTTTTTCTCCTACTCGTCTTGAGTCGGTTTGTTGCTCCGCAAGTATGCCGAGACGGGGGAAAGTCGCCCTCGCTTGTTTTTGGGTCGATCTTTCGAGCGTCTCTGCAGCTCTTTTCTGTCAGCTCTGCTCTGCGAGCGAAAGCAGCAGTTGTGACTCAGAGAAGCAGCGAGGGGGCAGCGGCCGCCTCCTCCCAGCGGGACAATAACCACAACTGAAGAGGGCTCGTAACGAGGGGCGATTGCGGCTGAACGAAAAGGCTCGGAAGTCTCTTCTGTGTCTTTTCGTCTCTAATCGACGCACTCGTTTTGTATCCTGGACGGAGGCCAAACTTATACCCGCCCACAACATTTGAGGTGGGGAAAGTTCAGTCTGGACTTCATTCATAACAAAGATGGCTGCCGCGGGAGAACTGAGATGTGTAGATCCCGCCATTGCGTCGTCTGTTATGGAAGATATCAACAGCGCATTCATTTTAAAAAGAGGAACAGAGAACATACTGCCACACACCTGTCCGTCCGCACGACACGGAAACTGCCTTGCCACTGTCTTTGCTCTGTCGGAGCCTGCCTTTGACTTACAGCTTCTGTGGCGTCTGTCTCGGTTGCTCTGATTGGTTGGAGGTCTATCCAATGGAGTGCAGAGGCATTTTCTTGGTTCCTGGTTCGGTTGAAACGCCCCATAATCACAGCAGTTTGACCACGTCGGGCTACTCGTTTTGTCCGTTCTGCGTACATTTGTGTCTGAACGTGCAGACATCTGACTGCAGCACTTCTCCCTACAGTTTCAGTATTTGTACTTCTCCGCTTCCGCTACTGGCGCCGAAGAAGCCGCGGCGTTCGGGAGGAACAGCGGCTTTGGCGGGACTTGGGGTTTGAGAGACGCCGATCTGCGGACGACGGCGCCGGCCCGCTGCGTGTGCGGCCCTTCGCTGTAGCTGTGCTGGCGCGTCAGGCAAGCAGCGGAGGCGATAGACGCCCGCTGCCTCGCGCCATTAGTGTTAGCGTTGGCGCCCGGCGGCCCGTTGCTGCTGCTGTTGGTGTTCATCCGGGCCAGGAAGTGCGCGTGCTGCACCGCGCCCCGCTGGTTGAAGCTGTGGTGGCGTGGGACGGCCCCGCCCCCGCTCCCGCCTCCGCCCCCGCTGCCCATTTTGATGAGCGAGTGGCGCTGCGACAGGTGGCGAGTCACGGAGGCGCCCTTTCCCCCAGGCGCCTCTGGGATCGTCTGTTGCTGGAGCGGCGTGGACGAGGAAGATGGCGTGGAGGAAGAAGTGTTGGCGGAGTTCTGGGCCGGGGCGTCCAGGCGTTTGGGGACGCCGTCCCTCGGCAGCGTGGACGTGCTGTAATACGGCGCAGACTCCGTTTCGGGGATCTGCTGCGGCTGAACGCTGCTGCTGCTGCTGTTGTTGTTGTTGTGGTGGTTGCTGTGGTGATGGCTTTGGTTGTAGTGGTGCGTGCGCGTCTGTCCGTGCGGCGTGTGATGGTGGTGGTGGTGGTTGCTATGGTGATGTCCCGCGGCGGACGGCCCGGGGAACAGGGAGGACGAGGAGGTGGAGGTGAGGACTTTGATGCCGCCCGTCCCCGACGCGCTGACCTCGTGGATGTGTTTGAGCAGCTCGTCCAGCGCCGACACGTCCACAACCGCCTGTGGGAGGGACTGCTGGGAGTGGTGGTGATGGGGGGGGGGGCCCCCACCCCCAACGCCGGCCGCCCGCTCATCGCAGACCTGTGTGAAAGGAACATTTAGTAGAAGAAGTGCTTTTTAGCTG
>NC_135876.1:25715406-25735406 GCF_031162955.1 Sander vitreus | reverse complement strand
CATTAGGGGGCGGAGCCAGACATTGTGAACATTTGGGGGTGGAGCAAGACTTTGTAAACATTTGGGTGGGAAAGACAGATGTTGTAAACATTTTGGGCGGAGCGAGATGATGTAAACATTAGGGGGCGGAGCCAGACATTGTAACATATTAGGGGGCGGAGCCAGACATCGTAAACATTTGGGGGCGGAGCCAGATGTTGTAAACATTTTGGGCGGAGCCAGACGGACATTTTGGGTGGCGGAGCCAGATGTTGTGAAAATGTGGGGGTGGGGCCAGACTTTGTAAACATTTGGGGGCGGAGCCAGATGTATTTAACATTTGGGGCGGAGCAGACATGAACATTTGGGGGCGGAGCCAGACGTTGTGAACATTAGGGGGCGGAGCCAGATGTTCTGCCGTCGATTCGACGCACAACTATTAAAAGGCCTTAAGACAATGTAGGCCAAACGGCGTTAATAAACACGCTAAGAAGCGAGTATGAGTCTTGATAACACGCCAATAATGGCATACAAATTGGCATGTCATACATATGCCACTTCATGAGATCAGTCTGAAATAGGTATGAATAAAGGCTTCAGGCCGCCCTACACGTTATTGTAGGCCCAGTTTAATATGAAACTTAATTTTATACACTATATATAAGGGGTCCCTGCTCCGTCTCTCTTTCAGTTAAGGGGTCATTGGCTTAAAAAAACATTAAAGACCCCCCTGGTCTAAACCAATGAACCAACCCAAAATGACAAATTAATACATTGATACAGAGAGAAAGGATTTGTCTGTTTTTAAGTCCTCTTTAAAAAAGAAAAAACGTATTCCCTGGGTGTTTTTTTAAATTATCATATGACAGAGTGTGAAGAGGAACTGGTTTAGATTTCATGAGAGGGATCAGAGGTCGGCAGCCGCTCAGAGATTCAGTTTCTCGCTCAAGGACAGTTGGGAATGAAAGCGTGGATCGTACAGTATTCATGGCTGAATAAAGGACTGAAGTGAAGCTATTAACCTATCCCGCCCCCCCCTGAGATAGAGAGGATGAATAATAACACAAGCTGCTCAGAATTCAGCTCGACAACAACACCTGCAAACTGCAAAAACCTTTCTGCACGCTTGAGGCATTCAGTCTCCGAGTGTTTGCTGAAGGATGGGTGTATTTAATTACTTTTCTATTTAATAAACATAAACTGTGTAGCTGACAGGGCCGGCCCGCAGCAAAGGCAGTGTAGGCAAATATGCTAGGGGCTTTGCCCCCTCAGATGTATTTTCTGTCCCCTTGTTTAAGCATCATGCATCCATAAAACGTACAAATACAATTACTACTACTAGGGGCCTATCTTGCACCTGGCGCAGCGCAGCGCAAAGCCCGACGCAAGTGTCTTTGCTAGTTTAAGACCGACCCAGTTGTCAATTTCCCGTCCAGCGCCCACGTCGTTTAAATAGTAAATGCACCTGCTCCCATCTGTGCGCCCATGGGCGTGCTGGTCTTACAGGGAGGTGTGTTCAGGTGCATTCTGGGCGTGCTGGTCTTACAGGGAGGTGTGTTCAGGTGCATTCTGGGCGTGCTGGTCTTACAGGGAGGTGTGTTCAGGTGCATTCTGGGCGTGCTGGTCTTACAGGGAGGTGTGTTCAGGTGCATTCTGGGCGTGCTGGTCTTACAGGGAGGTGTGTTCAGGTGCATTCTGGGCGTGCTGGTCTTACAGGGAGGTGTGTTCAGGTGCATTCTGGGCGTGCTGGTCTTACAGGGAGGTGTGTTCAGGTGCATTCTGGGCGTATTGCTATCTTGAGGCAGTGGGAAGTGATGGCACCATTGACCAACAAAAACCTGGTCTAAAGTCAATAACGCAGCATTTCATTGTTATTTTAACAGAGCATTAGTAAAATGCTCCTAGGCTCGTGCACAGCACGTGCACACTATGCTTGTTACACACACAGGGACGCACAGCAGCACACACACATGCAGAAGATTACAAATAACAATATTACGGTGCAAATCCTCCATCATAACAGCAATGCTCCAAGGTCCAAACGGGCCTTTTATTGGACAGAATATAGAGTTATATAAACTGAATTTTCTGTTACTTCAATCTACATTTACATCACTACATTTTGGTTTAAAAATTATGAATACAATCTTCTGCTATGTTTCCCCCTCTCATTCCCCCTGCTCTGGCGTTTCCCCCTCTCATTCCCCCTGCTCTGGTGTTTCCTCCTCTCATTCCCCCTGCTCTGGCGTGTCCCCCTCTCATTCCCCCTGCTCTGGCGTTTCCCCCTCTCATTCCCCCTGCTCTGGTGTTTCCCCCTCTCATTCCCCCTGCTCTGGCGCTTTCCCCTCTCATTCCCCTGCTCTGGCGCTGTCCCTCTCTCATCCCCCTGCTCTGGCGCTTTCCCCCTCATTCCCCCTGCTCTGGCGTTTCCCTCTCATTCCCCCTGCTCTGGTGTTTCCCCCTCTCATTCCCCCTGCTCTGGCGTTTCCCCCTCTCATTCCCCCTGCTCTGGCGTTTCCCCCTCTCATTCCCCCTGCTTTGGCCGCCAAAACGGAGACCTTTGGCAACACCGACACTGACGCCAACGTTTCTCCTCCTGATTGGGTCTCATCGGTCAAGACGTCTTGTTCTCTGAGGCTAAGCTATTAACGCTACCACGGCATCCCTCTTTCATCCCTCTTTCATCCCTTCAGATATTGTTTCACGGTGACAGATTCTCTCTCCATACGCAGTTCTTGTCCTAAGAGTGCGCCCACCTTTGGCTGACCATCCAGCAGTCCGTTGAGTTTGGCGAGGGATCGCAGCGACAAGGCGTGCGGCAGTGACACCTCGGGGTCCTTTCCCAGCCTCCGTGCCCGCTGGGCGGCGCTGCGGCCGCAGTAGCACGATACCAGGAAACCCGACAAGATGGCGCCCAGGCAGAAGGCCACCAGCACGCAGGCGATCAGCAGCGTGTAGTGGACGTTAGCGGCGGCACGCTGGTCCATCTCTGGAAGACGACTGACACCTGGGAGACACAGGAGGAGAGGAAAAGGGCTATTACACCTTTTATTTTCACGCTATAGAAGAGGGGCGGAACCAGATGTTGTAAACATTAGGGGCTCAGCCCAAACCGGGGGGGGGAGATTTGGGTCTATGGGGCAAAATTACCAAAGGGGTAACGGATGCTGCTACCAAGCCATCACCCCCCGTTAGCATCCCATTGACTGCCATTCATTTTGACGTCACTTTGACAGTGAATAACTTTACATCTGAAGCGTTTAAAGACTCTATTTGTCCGTTGTTTATTTCTAAAGAAACACGACAATGTATAAAAGGCTCCATTACCTTGTAGCTCACGTTATGGCTCCGTAGCAGACGTTTTTATAACAATAGGCTAACGATTGGGTCATAACCACGAGACTTCCTGTCTCATAGTAGAGGAGTTACCGTATAGTACAGGAGAAGCTCTCAGGCAGTTTGGACTTCCATCAGCTGTTTAAGTGTAATGACTAATGTTAACTATCATTTTAGTGATCAATAATGAGCCTGTGTCTATGTTATCTCCTTACATATACCTACGCTCTCCGTCTCTGCTAGATTGGGAATGATTGAGATTTCTCTTGGCACAGCTACCAGAAGACTTCCAACTTTCAGACAGGTTGCTCACGTCACATCTACGTCTTCAAGCTCAGTTGGAGGCTGCTCAGTAACGCTCAGCCATCACCGGGAAAGAGCTTCTAATGTCCTTCACTGGTCTCCGTCCAGAGACACAGGATCTGTTGGTCCATTTTATATATATATGTCAATGAAAATTACGAATTCCACTATGGCCACGCCAGGACCCACTTGGCGTGGCCATAGTGGTCGATTGGTTTATTTATTTCTGTTTAATTGAATAGGGACAGATACAAAAAACATAGATTATTACACAAAGAACAATCCGATGCCTGTATCACAGTGTTTCTCAACACCTATCCCTAGAAGGGCTTTTAACAGTTAGTTGGGGTTAGGCATTTGACCTGGAGTGGTTAAGGTTGGGATAACCGACTGGTCAGGGGATAGGACCTGAACAAATCAGGTTACGTTACCTTGCGTAAGCATGGACGACTGGCCAATAGTAGCTATTGAAGGGCGGGTCTTGGCGTGGCCATAGTGGGGAAAAAAATATCTCGTCCAGGGGCATGCTCCATTTACAGCAAGTATATCTACTATTCTTAAAGACGTTAGCATCATTTGGGGAAACACGATAGTTGTAACACCCTCATTTTTTTGTTGGTGTTTTTCTATGCTTTTTTCTGCGTTGTTTTTAAAATGTTTTTGTCACTTTTTTCAACTTGTTTTCGACGTACGGAAAACAGGAACTGTGTCTACATCGGAGGAGTTAAAGAACACAACAGGAGGTAAAGATATACTGTAAATGCTAATTAAAATGTATTTTATGTAGATTTAAACTTTGGAGCTCATGGCTTTAACAAGGTTAACAAGAAGGACATGATTCCTAACAAAAAAAAAAAACCCATCCCGAAACACGTGTGATGTTCTGAATGTGCAGAAAAGTCCAACAATTGAGAATATTAATTTCCTTTTACATAAATAAAGACATTTGCACCATAAATTGTTGCATAAACATTCCCCAGAATGCAGGAAAATGAAGTGTTTGACGCTCAAAGTTTTATTGTGGCCAACCCCCGTCTACTACGGAGCCATAACGTGAGATACAAGGTAATGGAGCCTTTTATACGTTGTCGTGTTTCTTTAGAAATAAACAACGGACAAATAAAGTCTTTAAATGCTTCAGATTATTCGCTAAAGTGACGTCAAAATGAATGGGAGTCAATGGAATGCTAACGGCGGGTGAGAGCTAGGTAGCATCAAAATGGCGCCAAAGGAGGTATGCTTTATACCTCCTTTGGTTCGGCCGTTGTTTACCTTTTTCTTCTTCTCCTAGTCTGTAGAAACAGCAAAGTCTGTAGCCTTTCCTCATTAGCGCCACCTCTGTTCAGGAGAAGACCGCAACTAGTGTCGCGAGCACCACGCGTGAGTATAAACCGTTACGGCGCTCTCATGACGTCACATTTGCGCGCGCCAGGTTGGGAACGGCTAGTGTACTGAACGTTTTAGGGTTAGGGTTCATCTGACATGACAGTGTCATGTCACTCTTATGTAGATACCTTCAAATAAAGTGTTACCTTTTGGGGTTTTTTTTACCCTTTTCCCGCGTATTTCAATGTTTTCGTCCCTTTTTTCCATCCTGTTTTGTGTCTAACTGTCCAAATGTCTTCTGAAACCAGAACAAACCAAATGTTGAGGTTGACTCATTTTTTGGGGTGGAAAAATAAAAAATAAAATGTATTGTGAGTCTTTTTTTAAATCGATCCTTTTTCCTATGTATATATGGATTTCTTTTACCAATGATTCTCCTAAATATTCTCTGTTTATACTGTACTGCCGACAGCGACTACACCATATCATGTTTTCCAGCAAAATGGAGCGGAAACAGAAAATGCCTGTGCAATATCCTCTCAACTAGTGGATGATCTCTGTCTATTTGTCTTGTCCTAAAGTACATTGTTGTCCTTTTAGATATTGAAATGTACTGTACTGTCCGTTACAACATTGATCATTGCGTGATTGATCATTTATTCATGTGTTCGGCTGCAGGTGTTGTCAGCACTTCTAGCCCAAGACAAATCTCTTACGGGACAATATAAGTTTATCTTATCTTATTATGGCGGGACGAGCATAACTTTGAGTAGATAAAAGATGAGGATGCAAGAAAGAGGAAAAACAGAGGAAGGAGAGGTGAGAGAAAGGTGAGAGGAGAGGGAGGAAGAGTGGAAGGGAGATACGGAGACGAGGATTGGACTTAATGAGAAAGAGGTGGATCACAGGTGAGAAAACAGGAGGATGAAAGAGGTGAAGAAAGAAACTATGATTGGATTTGACGGGGGGGGGGGGAAGGTTGGGGATGACAAAAGGATGGAGGGAAGAGAAACGAGGACAGGAGAAAGGATGGAGGGATGAAGGAAAGAAGAGGATAAAAGAGCTTTGGCCCCATCAGGTCCAGATATACAACATCAAAGCCTCTCAGATACGATGAGTCATCAATCTGTGCATCGCACAAAACAGACACACACACAAACATAGACACACACACGCAGGCATGCACACAAATGCACACACAAACAATAGACACATAGCAAGCTCGCGCACACACAGACACACACTATTGAATTCAGTTTGTGTCTAAGAACAAAACCTGATGATTAAAAATGTATTGAATGAAAGTAAATATTTGTGAATGAATAATGTAAAACAGCTGTGTTATTCATAAAGGTGTTCATATTTGTATCTTGTTTTATTTATGCTTAGGTCTAAGTCATAGTATAGTATGTCGAAAAAAGTGACAAAAAGTCATAGCATAGTATGTCGAAAAAAGTGATAAATAAGACAGTATAGTATGTGGAAAAAAATACAAATAAGAAAGAAAGAAAGACAAAAAAGTCAAAGTATAATGTCGAAAAAGGTGATGAAATAAGTCATAGTATAGTATGTGGAAAAAAAGACAAAAAAGTCAAAGTATAATATGACATGACTATGACATACATACTATGACATACTCTTTTCGTATGTCAAAAAAAGTGATAAAAAAGTCATAGTATAGTATGTCTCTCTTCAGACCCATGATGAGAAACAACAACATACAAAATACATCGATACACATATTCATCAAACATTTAGAGCACAGAGAAGTTTTCATTCTCTTCAGGTCAACAAACATCATGAGCAGTATGTCGAAAAAAGTACAGTACAGTATGCTTTAAAAGTCATAAAAAGTCTTAAAAATTAATAGTATATAATGTTGTACAAAACTGTAAAAAGTCATAGTATACTATGTTGAAAAAAAAGTCATGAAATAGTAATTGTATAGTAGGTATATGTCAAAAAAGGCATGAAAATGTTCATGTTGTGTTCGTTACTCGGCCGAAAACAGGCGGACACAAATGCAGGTTTAAAAAATCCCCAACAAGACTAAATATAAACATTTGACCTTAATTATTGATATCATAACCTGTGCAAATATTCCAACGATATATATTGCTATCTTTTCTTTTATTTCAGAAAACAACAAAACAACATACAATATAAAAACACAGTATGTGCATTGCAACACATCATAAGGACCAATAAAGTGTTGCAAACAACAATGTTGTGTGATGATATGTCCGAAAAAAAACCACAAACCGATCATTAGATATTATTTTTAATGGAAAAAACACTTATTCATATATACTCTATAGTTTTCACTGAAGCAGCATCCACTGGATTAGAGGAACTGCAGCTGAAAACACTTCAACACAGGCTCCTCTCGTTGTGTTTTCCGAAAACACAGTTGTGTACTTTTTCCTTATTTGTTCCGTGTGAATAGCCACTTCGACAAATGAAGGCTGTGACTTTCGGGGAGCTTTTGTTTGCGTTAACCTCTGTTGTATACTGAAGGATAGATTGAGCATCACAGGAGCTCTTTTCATTGCTGCCATCCTGCTTCACATTCATCGTGACACATTCGCACCTGGCAGCCTCCCAGACCTGAGCGTGGCAGATTGATTTACCTGCTGACACTCACACTGCAATCAACACATTGTACAACACGCTTTCAGCTTGTCTCAGGTGAGGGGAAACGTGTTGACTTCAAAATCTGGGACGATTTTTATAAGGTTTTAAAGTGCAAAACACCATACTTTTGTTGTACTGCTCATTGCTGCAGCTCCTCTTTTCACCCTGTGTTCAGGTCTCTGTTTTAGCTACAGAGTGAGACCTCTCACTGCTGGAACATCTTTGTTGGCAGTCGCACATGCTCAGTAGCTAGGTAAGGACTACTAGCCAGTCAGAAGCAGAGTATGAGGGCGGGCCCTGACAGTAGCTAGGTAAGGACTACTAGCCAGTCAGAAGCAGAGTATGAGGGCGTGCCCTGACAGTACCTAGGTAAGGACTACTAGCCAGTCAGAAGCAGAGTATGAGGGCGTCCTGACAGTAGCTAGGTAAGGACTACTAGCCAGTCAGAAGCAGAGTATGAGGGCGTGCCCTGACAGTACCTAGGTAAGGACTACTAGCCAGTCAGAAGCAGAGTATGAGGGCGTGCCCTGACAGTACCTAGGTAAGGACTACTAGCCAGTCAGAAGCAGAGTATGAGGGCGTGCCCTGACAGTACCCTAGGTAAGGACTACTAGCCAGTCAGAAGCAGAGTATGAGGGCGTGCCCTGACAGTACCCTAGGTAAGGACTACTAGCCAGTCAGAAGCAGAGTATGAGGGCGGGCCCTGAGAGTACCTGTACAGTACCTGTACTCACACTGCAATCAACACATTGTACAACACGCTTACAACGGTCTCAGGTGAGGGGAAACGTGTTGACTAAGGTTTTAACCTTTGTGTTGTCCTCCCGGCTTGTTGTTATTGTTGTTGTTTCTTCAATGTTTTTGTTGCTTTTTTGACATTGTGTTGCTTATTTCAACTTTTATTCCAACAGGAGGATTTCTTCGGGTAAAGCGAAAGATACCACCTCTTATGATTACTGCGGGCGGCTGTGGCTCAGTGGTAGAGCGGTCCTGCAGTCCCATGTCAAAGTGTCCTTGGGGAAGACACTGAACCCCAAGTTGCCCCCGATGCTGATTTTTGATTAAATGTACACAGGAGGAGAAAAACAAAAAGGGGGCTGAAGCTGATCATGAAGGGGGACAAATGATTTGTATGAAAATAACATCGTTGGCATGAACATCAGACTATCAATGTTCCACATGCAATGCAGTCGCTTGTCTGATTTTTCGGGAATATATCAAAACAATTAACCTGGATCCTGTTGTAACTTTAGGGGATTGGAGAAACTAGATTTCCTCAGCTATTTTTGAAATATGGCAACGTACACATGTAAGCAAGGTTTCAAATTGTCTTTTTACCAAAGTGCATGTGCAGGATGAAAGCTTCAGACGGAGACGGCATTACAGTGAAAGAAGAGCGGCGAGATGAAAGGAAAGAGCCCGAGATGTCTCTTTGTACTCAATGTAATTTCATTTGATGACTGACATTAAGTAGCCTCTAAAAGCTGCTTTGTGCAGCGGAATACTTCAACCTTTTCTTCAAATTTGGATACCACTTGTACACGTGATTCATAGCCTGGTTTGTTGTGCGCACATACATGTACTGAATACGTACTTGAAACTAATTGTTCATACAGACTAAGGAGTCTGCTGCAAGATTTGGGGGCTCTATCTCGCACCCGGCGCAGCGCAAACCCCGACGCGAGTGTCTTTGCTAGTTTAAGACCGACGCAGTTGTCAGTTTCCCGTCCAGCGCCCGCGTCGTTTAAACAGCAAATGCACCTGCGCCCATCTGTGCGCCCACGTGCGTGCTGGTCTTACGGGGAGGTGTGTTCAGGTGCATTCTGGGCGTGCTGGTCTTACGGGGAGGTGTGTTCAGGTGCATTCTGGGCGTGCTGGTCTTACAGGGAGGTGTGTTCAGGTGCATTCTGGGTGTGCTGGTCTTACGGGGAGGTGTGTTCAGGTGCATTCTGGGCGTGCTGGTCTTACGGGGAGGTGTGTTCAGGTGCATTCTGGGCGTGCTGGTCTTACAGGGAGGTGTGTTCAGGTGCATTCTGGGTGTGCTGGTCTTACAGGGAGGTGTGTTCAGGTGCATTCTGGGCGTGCTGGTCTTACAGGGAGGTGTGTTCAGGTGCATTCTGGGCGTGCTGGTCTTACAGGGAGGTGTGTTCAGGTGCATTCTGGGCGTGCTGGTCTTACAGGGAGGTGTGTTCAGGTGCATTCTGGGCGTGCTGGTCTTACAGGGAGGTGTGTTCAGGTGCATTCTGGGCGTGCTGGTCTTACAGGGAGGTGTGTTCAGGTGCATTCTGGGCATATTACTATCTTGAGGCAGCGGTAAGTAATGGCACCATTGACCATCAAAAACCTGGTCTAAAGTCAATAACGCAGCATTTCATTGTTATCTTAACAGAGCATTAGTAAAATGCTCCTTGGCTCGTGCACAGCACGTGCACACTATGCTTGTTACACACACAGGGACGCACAGCAGCACACACACATGCAGAAGATTACAAATACAAATATTACGGTGCAAATCCTCCATCATAACAGCAATGCTCCAAGGTCCAAACGCGCCTGGCTTTTAAAGGGAATGGGAGATGATCTCTGATTGGTTGATTGCATGTTACGCCCAAAACACACCTCTGATTAATGAAGACACTAAGTACAACCCTTTAGAACCATGCGCCCGGCGCACGGACCCTTTTTTCCGCCGTCAAACTAGCAAAAGTGGATTTGGACACGCCCTAAACACACCTGCACCAGGTGTTCACGCCGTGACCTCAGATGGTTAAAATAGGGCCCATTTACTTAACGAACATCACGCTGCATTGAAGAAGACTTGAAACTAGCGACGAGACCATGAACTCATTATGAGCCAGTGGAGTCGCCCCCTGCTGGAAGTTAGATGGACTTCAGCTTTATGGAGCTTCAGCATCGTAACTTTTGATGGATGTACAGAATATTTTGGGTAGAGTATCACTTTCAGGTCCCATGTTATTATTTCATAGTTCAGTTAGATTGCTCAGAAGGAGCAGCCTGGTTCTGGAAAATAAAAAAAAAATCCCGATCAAAGGGCCAAAAATACCCCCAGAAACAAAAAAAAAAAAGCTAATTTCATGTTCTGCACTGTTGGCCGTCCGGGGGCTTAATTCCCCGCTCCCCGCCGGTCCCGGACTCGAACTGGCGACCGCGTCGAACCTCAAAGCCAACGCTGCCTCGAGACCTCTGAGACGTCGCTTTGATACAACACACCATGGAACAAATTGAATGTCTTTAATGCAAAAATGCTGTTGAAATACAGCAAGTAGTCATTACACGTCCAGTCAGGATTAACACACACACACACACACACACACACACACACTCAGACACACACACACACACACACTCAGACACACACACACACACACACACACACGTTTAACAAAGACAATTTCATGTTCGTTATTTCCAGTCTTTCATCTCTGTCCTTCACTCTGACAGTTATAAATAGGATGATGGAGACGGAGAAGAAATATTATGCTAATTACAGCCTGACGTGGAAGTGCTTCATTCTCCGTCTCTCTCTCTCTCTCTCTCTCTCCCTCTCTCTCTCTCTCTCTCTTTAGTCTCTCTATTTAGTCTCTCTTTCTCTCTCTCTCTCTCTCTCTACGTCTTTGTTACTTTCCCTCCTCTGTCAGTGTTTTAAAGTCTCTCTTTCTCTCCTCGCTGTCAGCCTCGATTGTAAAAGTTTCTGAAATGGAGGGTAAATTGTTCTGGGTGAAGTCTTGTCTCACTTTTTCTGTCACAGTTCTCTGTTTTCTGTCAGTCTAAAAAAACTTCAGAATTAAAAACTCTCTCTCTGTCTCTCTCTCTCTGTCTCTCCCTCTGTCTCTGTCTCTCTCTCTCTCTGTGTCTCTCTCTGTCTCTCTCTCTCTATGTCTCTCCCTCTGTCTCTGTCTCTCTCTCTCTCTGTGTCTCTCTCTGTCTCTCTCTCTCTATGTCTTTCTCTCTGTCTCTCTCTCTCCCTCTCTGTCTCTCTCTCTCTCTGTGTCTCTCTCTGTCTCTCTCTCTCTATGTCTTTCTCTCTGTCTCTCTCTCTCCCTCTCTGTCTCTCTCTCTCTCTCTCTCTGTCTCTCTCTGCTTTCCTTCAGTGCTCTCTCAACCCTTCATCTTCCTCTTTCATCGGTCTGCCTCTTGTTTTCTTTAGACTTCCATCCATCTCTCTGTCTTGCTTTCATTCTCCTTATTCGTCCTCTTCTTCCTTCTTCATTAACTCAAAGTGATACCTAAGTACTGCCTGTCTGAGAAAAACAACAAATGAGCCATTAAAACCAGATTTAATGAAAAGCCAAACGAGCAAAGGCCTCGACGACGTCGCACGTATTGATTTCCAAGTTCCAGACTAAACTCCGAAGCTCAAACTTTTAAGCCAACATTAACGTGAAATCCTTCAGACGCTCCGAGGAAATTCAAACATCTAAAACCAGCCTTGAAGGAGAAGTTCATGTTTTTTTCAGTCAGATCCAACCGTGCACGCTGACTTCTTCCGTTAGAGGGCGTCTAACTACGTCACATTACTTCCTCTGTTGCTCCTGACACAAATTTCAGTTCCTCATTTCGGTTCCACTCAATGCGTCGACTGAAATATTTTCCCTCTGTCGCTCCGAAACGGACGTAAGAATATCACCCTTTCTCTGTAGTCTACCGTTAGCTAGCTAGCGTAAATGTAGGCTACTTTTACCGCACGTGATCGCTAGTAAACATATTACACTTGCTCTGCTAGTCTATCGTTAGCTAGCTAGCTTTTAGTGCATTTAACGACCGATCGAACGACAAACGCCGTGCTCGAGCAAGGTACCTGGTTATCTTTTTAATAAACTGTCTGTACACTTACAAAGTTCTCAATGCTTCGGTTTACATGCAGGGACCCTCATTATGCTACCGTGGAAGTGTGGTGCTATTTTGAGCCTTGTTAGTGGTGTAGAAATCATTGACATATATAAACTGGACCACCAGATCCCGTGTCTCTGGACGGAGACCAGTGAAGGACATTAGAAGCTCTTTCCCGGTGATGGCTGAGCGTTACTGAGCAGCCTCCAACTGAGCTTGAAGACGTAGATGTGACGTGAGCAACCTGTCTGAAAGTTGGAAGTCTTCTGGTAGCTGTGCCAAGAGAAATCTCAATCATTCCCAATCTAGCAGAGACGGAGAGCGTAGGTATATGTAAGGAGATAACATAGACACAGGCTCATTATTGATCACTAAAATGATAGTTAACATTAGTCATTACACTTAAACAGCTGATGGAAGTCCAAACTGCCTGAGAGCTTCTCCTGTACTATACGGTAACTCCTCTACTATGAGACAGGAAGTCTCGTGGTTATGACCCAATCGTTAGCCTATTGTTATAAAAACGTTCGCTACGGAGCCATAACGTGAGCTACAAGGTAATGGAGCCTTTTATACATTGTCGTGTTTCTTTAGAAATAAACAACGGACAAACAGAGTCTTTAAACGCTTCAGATGTAAAGCTATTCGCTGTCAAAGTGGCGTCAAAATGAATGGGAGTCAATGGGATGCTAACAGGAGGTGATGGCTTGGTAGCATCAAAATGGCGCCATAGGAGGAGAAGCTTACCCCCTTGGTAGAAATAGCGATTTCCTTTTACTCTACCCGCGGTCCCGACAACTAGCATTTATTTAAGTGTATTTACCTCAGCAGACACTGGTGCTCTGTTGTTGTGGCTGCTAAAAGCTGCACGACTTTTAATTAATTCCATTGCGCAACAGTACTACGTGCATGTGCCGTGTGCACACGGCCACAAGACGTCACCTCAATGTCAAATGCTGTCGGCCCGTCTTCTCTGGGATCAGTAACTCTGTGTCTTTCTGTTCTGCTACACAGGTATAACATAAATACTGAGCTGAACCTATTTATATCACTGTGGATCGACTCACATTCAGCTGAAAGTGAACTGTGGCTTTAAGGCCGACGCTCCACACCATGAAGTCAAGCTCCAGAAACTTCTACCCGATTATCATGCTCTCTCTCTCTCTCTCTGTGTCTCTCTGTCGCCCACTCGTTCTCCACGAGATCCATTGGTATTCACATGATGGCAGACCACACCAGTGACAGAGAGAGAGAGAGAGAGAGCAGTGAGGGCGAGAGAGAAAAGAAATGACAACGAGATGGAGAGAAATGCTAGAAAGGAAACAAGAAAGAGAGAGTGTGCGTGCATGCATGTGTGTGTGTGTGTGTGTGTGTGTGTGTGTGTGTGTGTGTGTGTGTGTGTGAGAGTGTGTGTGCGTGCATGCGTGAGTGTGTGTGTGTTTGCAAGCGAGTGGGGAAAAGGAGAGACCTTGTGAAGTTTGACTTTTTTCGCTTTGCCACCGAAAATGCTGGTAACACACACTATCCCCTCACTTTAAAGGTCAGACAACTCACACCTGACACACACACACACACACACACACACACACACACACAACACACCTGACACACAATGTGTCTGGTGTGTGTGTTGAATAAGAATGAAGCTTTTTCTCTGCTGCAGGTTAACCAACAGGCTGGAAAACACTGTTCCTCCTCACCACACTGTCGCATTTTCTGTTTTAATATAATCTCTCCAAGTGCTCCTCACAAGTGTGTGTGTGTGTGTGTGTGTGTGTGTGTGTGTGTGTGTGTGTGTCTGCGTGAGTGCTGTACACTGCATCTCCCAGAGGTCACCTGTCAATCAAACGGTGTGGGCGGGAATGATTTTACCTCAGCACTGACGCAGTTTGAGTTTTGAGGACTATTGTCCATTGCAAAGTTGAAAAGGTTAATAAGTATATAAATATATATCCATAATGTAGAGCGAGGCGGTCATTACAGCAAATTAAACCCAGACAGAGTGATGCAGAGTGCATACATTTTCATGAGAAGGCGTTGAACGAACGCCTTGGTGTATGGGGTCAGTGTCTCAGTGCCCAAGGACACTTCAGCAGGGCAGATGTTTGCTGACAGTCTGCTTAATTAAAGCCAAAGGTCTCCACAGCGCTCACTGTATCAAACAGGAAATGAAAACTGTCTCTATGTATCAGGGGAACGTCTCGGAAACATCCTCATTAAGAGAGACGGAGACAGAGGAAACCGTGAGAAGGACGGACGCCGTCCTGCAGGGGATGACAACCGACCAGTTAGCTTTACTGGGAACTCGTGGAAGGTGTGTGTCAGGGGGCGGAGCCAGACGTTGGGAAAGTTTGGGGGCGGGGCCAGACGTTGTAAACGTTCAGGGGCGGAGCCAGACGTAAACATTTGGGGACGGAGCCAGACGTTGTAAACATTTGGGGGCGGAGCCAGACGTTGTAAAAATGTTGGGGCGGAGCCAGACGTAAACATTTGGGGACGGAGCCAGACGTTGTAAACATTTGGGGGCAGAGCCAGACATTGTAAAAAAAGGGGGGGTGGAGCCAGACGTTGTACAAATTTGGGGGCGGAGCCAGACGTTGTACAAATTTGGGGGCGGAGCCAGACGTTGTAAAAATGTTGGGGTGGAGACAGACGTAAACATTTGGGGACGGAGCCAGACGTTGTAAACATTTGGGGGCGGAGCCAGACGTTGTAAACATTTGGGGGCGGAGCCAGACGTTGTAAAAAATCCGGGGGCGGAGCCAGACGTTGTAAAAAATCCGGGGGCGGAGCCAGACGTAAAAAAAAACCGTTGTAAATATTTTGGGGGGCGGAGTCAGACGTTGTAAACGGGGCAGAGCCAGACGTTGGGAACGTTTGGGGGTGGAGCCAGGCGTTGCAAATATTGGGGGGGGCGTAGCCAGACGTTGGGAACATTTGGGGGCGGAGCCAAAGGTTGTAAAGACTCAGGGCTCTGCCCAAACTTGGAGGGGTTCAGGGGCATGCTCCATTTAGAGTAGCTAGATCAACTATTCTTCAAGACGTCCATCCTGTTTTGTATCTAACTGTTCTCCAAATGTCTTCATCTTTCTGAAACCAGAACACGCCAAATATTGAGGATGACTCCTTTTCCTTCCTGTCATAGAAACTGTCTGTTGTTTCTGTTTCTATAACTCCCATAACATAGGTATAGGGTTTAGGGTAGGGTATAGGGTATAGGTATTTCAAAACCTCAAAGATTGGGAGGCTTTGGAGAAACCATATCGGGGGCTGGAGCCCCAGAAGCTCTGCTCCTGGTGTGTGACTCTCCAGTGCAGATGTGTGGATAATGATGATGATGATAATGATAATAGGAAGGGAAGCGCCACTAACTCTCCCTCAGTGGGCTTAATGGACTGTTCACTCGACTGGCAGTACTCTTGGCGTTACATTATCAGTATTTTGGGATATGTGTGAATGTGTTTCACTCTGTGATTCGCCCTGAGGGACCAGACCGGTTCAGCAGCAGAGGATTCGTGAAGCTGTTTGCTTCCCCGTCTCTTGGTGACAAACTTTTTTTTAAAAGAGCACATTTATAAACTAAACCAGAAGAAACTCCAAAAACAAAAACTGCAGAAAACTCCAAAGTGTGTTCACTGTCACTCTTAACTTTCCGCAGGAACATAATTAAGTTTGGGTTTTTAGCTCGCCAACATTTCTGGCAATTAGGCTTCTACTATAGTAACTCAACCTGTGCAGTTATCACAACATCTCTCACATACTCAGGAACACACTTCTGTGTGTGTGTGTGTGTGTGTGTGTCTCTGTGTGTATGTGTATGTACTGTGTGTGTGTGTGTGTGTGTGTGTGTATGTGTGTGTGTGTGTGTGTGTGTGTGTGTGTGTGTGTGTGTGTGTGTGTGTGTGTGTGTGTGTGTGTGTATGTGTGACTGTGTGTGTGTGTGTGTGTGTGTGTGTGTGTCTCTGTGTGTATGTGTATGTACTGTGTGTGTGTGAGTGTGACTGTGTGTGTGTATGTGTGTGTATGTACTGTGTATGTGTGTATGTACTGTAGGCCTATATGTGTGTGTGTGTGTGTGTGTATGTGTGTGTATGTACTGTGTGTGTGTGTGTGTGTGTGTATGTACTCTGTGTATGTACTGTGTGTGTGTGTGTGTGTGTATGTACTCTGTGTATGTACTGTAGGCCTATATGTGTGTGTGTGTGTGTGTGTGTGTGTGTGTGCGCCTGCAGCAGACTTTTAGTTTAGGTTTAAGAGCTGCCATTTAGTTTCTCCAGATGCACATAATGGGAGCTGAGGGAAAATACATTAAACGCACTCAGAGGTGGAGATTCACATAACTTCATAATGGCTTTGTTCTGGCTGTTCGGGGTGAAAGGGTGTTTTGAAGAGCGTGCAAAATGTCATTCAAGAAATGCACGGCGGCATTTTCGGCACATTTATTTTTAAACCACCTCTGACACATTTTCACCTTAAGTCACCTACGTTCTTGTCCCGCGTGTCACTTAAACGTACCTTTTATAAGCCCGCACACCATTTTTTCCTAAACCTAACTGCGTCAAAAGTAGGGTTGGGTATCATTTGGAGATGCAAATGAAATGATATCCGAGGAGAGAAAGAGGACTGTTTTTGGAGAGCGGTGCGGTTACTTCCGCTCGATTGACTCACGTTGATGTACAGCAGCTCGCCGCTCGCTGTGACATTATGATCCTCCGCTAGATTACAATCCAGCAGATCAAAGCGCCGCCCAGCTGCTCTGTATTCACGGCTGCTACCTGGCTGTCAAGGAGTCCTGCTGGTAAAACCCAGCTGAGAAACCTTATTTAAAGAGCGACAACCAACCCACGCAGCTGTACTACCTGATCAAAGCCAGAGAGGGAACAGATAAGGGCGACACAACAGCGTCTTCTGGGTCTCCAGCCCTGAATGTTTTCTTTTTACAAAGCCCTGAAATCTTTGAGGGGTTTGAAAATAACTTCTGACTGGACCGGGCAATCAACGCAGCAACCCTACCGATGTTATGGGTAGCTTACGTTTCAATGATATGCGAGAACGGGACGGTTGAGTTTAGGGAAAGGTCGTGGGTGGGCTTACGTTTCCGTGAGTCGCGAGAACGGGACGGTTGAGTTTAGGGAAAGGTCGTGGGTGGGCTTACGTTTCCGTGACTCGCGAGAACGGGACGGTTGAGTTTAGGGAAAGGTCGTGGGTGGGTTTACGTTTCCGTGACTCGCGAGAACGGGACGGTTGAGTTTAGGGAAAGGTCGTGGGTGGGTTTACGTTTCCGTGAGTCACGAGAACGGGACTGTTGAGTTTAGGAAAAGGTCGTGGGTGGGCTTACGGAGTGAGAACGGGACGGTTATGGGACTTATAGAAACAGAAAAATCTGACCGTTTCTGACTCTCTGTAGGTGTGAGGAGTGAAAATGAGTCATCCTCAACATTTGTTGTGTCCTGGTTTCAGAAAGATGAAGACAGTTGGGGAACAGTTAGATACAAAACAGGATATAGAAAGGAGACAAAACCAGCGTGAACATCTCATAGCGTGCTCGTAGCGTGCGCCACAGGGTCGGGCGCAAGTACAATCAAAGACCGGAAGCAGGGGGGAAACAGCTAGCATGGCTCTGTCAGTGTGTGTGTGTTTTATGGGAGATGTTTGAGTCTTAACCAAGAAGAAGAGCTTTAAATGATCTCTCTCGCTCTCTCACACACAGAGACGCGTGCACGCACACATGCACGCGCACATGCACACAGCGAGAGGCCCAACATCGATTGACCCGGTCGATAGAAACACAATATGGAGCTCAGTGGGAATCAATCAACAACAAGAAAACCCACAGTCAGAGGTCCGTGTGTGTGTGTGTGTGTGTGTGTGTGTGTGTGTGTGTGTGTGTGTGTGTGTGTGTGTGTGTGTGAGAGAGAGAGAGAGAAACTTGATTGTTTGAGTAAATCAAGACTGATAAGGGAAGGGCAAAGAGAAAGCAGAGAAAACAAACAAACAAACACACACACACACACACACACACACACACACACACACACACACACACACACCAGTCGCTCAAAGCAATCACTTCAGTTACCTGGAAATGCAATAATAAGATAATTGATGATCTGAACAACCTGCTGATTGCATCACGATAACAGCCCAAGTATACTTGATTAAACCTTCACTAAATCCCGCCCTTTTCCAACACAGACTGGCCAATCACAGCGTAGCGTTGGCACAACTACCCAGCTATGCTCCACACACACACACACGAAAACGGCAAACGATCCTAAAATGTGGAAGAATAAAAATAACTGAAATAAGAACTGAGAAAGGACAAAAAAATACGATGAAAAAGGGACTCGAAATCGATAAAGTGCCGAGCGTATTGCACATAACAAAAGACACTTCCACAAAAGACAGCCGTACTCGGCCTTCAGCTGCTTATAAGCTGCTGAAGGCCGAGAAGCTGCAATTAATAACACGTTAAGCTTTTTTCTCCCAGATTAACTGTATACACATGCTGCTTTTGCCTTTTAATGATTGTTAAGGCCCAGACGCACAGAGCAGACGGCCAAACGTCATCAGAAAAGGCAGTTGGACCGATCAGTCTCCCCAAATTGGTCAAAAAGTCCCTCAGAACGCACCGAAGAGACAAGACGTAATACGTCTTGTCGCCCAAAAATGAAAACCGGCAGCTGATTGGACGAACGCGTCACGTGGGTCTGGCTCCTCCCCGACCATCATGGCGTCTCGTTCAGAATACGATCTCATATTGGACTAAAATAGTTCACCGTAACGTGTTTAAGAGAGAAAGAGGCCGCGCAGCTGCTGAATCTGTCTTCATTTCAGATCAACAAAGGTCAGTTTAGAAGATGTTCCTCAGATCATCCCGCTCCCCGTTTCCTGGTTAGCTCTCCACCAATCAGATGAGTCATTGAGTCCGACTGCCGGCAGTGCCCACCCCGCTGATTATACATGTCAAATCGGCCAAAATGAAGGCCAACAGCACGGAGCACACCGACCAGACTCGAGGCACCGACCTCGCCAGACTGTCAGACGGACGATTATCGGCTCGGTGTGTCAGCGCCTTAACAGTAAATAAAGACCAACCCTTGCAGGAACAGCGTTCACTCTCCCTATCTCTCTCTGTCCAACCTGATCTCACAGAATTCAGAATGGACACGGCCCCTTAAGTTAAGGAAAAAGGTCGTGGGTGGGCGGGACAACGGGTTGAGTTTAGGAAAACGGTCTAAAGTCAATAACGCAGCATTTCATTGTTATTTTAACAGAGCATTAGTAAAATGCTCCTAGGCTCGTGCACAGCACGTGCACACTATGCTTGTTACACACACAGGGACGCACAGCAGCACACACACATGCAGAAGATTACAAATAACAATATTACGGTGCAAATCCTCCATCATAACAGCAATGCTCCAAGGTCCAAACGCGCCTGGCTTTTAAAGGGAATGGGAGATGATCTCTGATTGGCTGATTGCATGTTACGCCCAAAACACACCTCTGATTAATGAAGACACTAAGGTCAACCCTTTAGAACCATGCGCCCGGCGCACAGAGCCTTT
>NC_135876.1:25684946-25693139 GCF_031162955.1 Sander vitreus | reverse complement strand
GGAGGAAGAGAGGAAGGAAAAGAGGGAGGAAGAGAGAAGGAGGAAGAGAGGAAGGAAGAGAGAAGAGAGAGGGAGGAAGAGAGGAAGGAAGAGAGACAGAGAGAGGGAGGAAGAGAGAAGAGAGAGGGAGGAAGAGAGGAAGGAAGAGAGACAGAGAGAGGGAGGAAGAGAGAAGAGAGGGAGGAAAAGAGGAAGGAAGAGAGACAGAGAGAGGGAGGAAGAGAGAAGAGAGAGGGAGGAAGAGAGGAAGGAAGAGAGACAGAGAGAGGGAGGAATAGCAAAGAGAGAGGGAGGAAGAGAGGAAGGAAGAGAGGGAGGAAGAGAGAAGAGAGGGAGGAAGAGAGGAAGGAAGAGAGACAGAGAGAGGAAGGAAGAGAGACAGAGAGAAGGAGGAAGAGAGAAGCGAGAGGAAGGAAGAGAGAAGTAAGAGGAAGGAAGAGAGACAGAGAGAGGGAGGAATAGCAAAGAGAGAGGGAGGAAGAGAGGAAGGAAGAGAGGGAGGAAGAGAGAAGAGAGGGAGGAAGAGAGGAAGGAAGAGAGAAGAGAGAGGAAGAAAGAGAGACAGAGAGGGAGGAAGAGAAAAGAGAGGAAGGAAGAGAGGGAGGAAGAGAAAAGAGAGAGGGAGGAAGAGAGGAAGGAAGAGAAAAGAGAGGAAGGAAGAGAGAAGAGAGGAAGGAAGAGAATAATTTAAACAAATGAAAGAACAAAACATCCAGACACATCGCCTCATCTCATGTCAGTTGTCGTGGGTTACAGTTGCCCCGGGGAATTAATTGATGATGTGCCAGACGGTGTAAACATTTGGGGGCGGAGCCAGACAGTGTAAACATTTGGGGGCGGAGCCTAACATAGGTTAGGGTTGCTGCGGTGATTTGCCGGTCCAGTCAGAGAGACTGAGGGGAACTGACACAAAGTTAAAGTAAATGTAAAACCCTAAAAAGATCTGGAAACATGTCCTTTAAAAGCTGAAGAGACAGCCGACAGATTCATCCTTCTTCGGCCATCCAATTAGTGATAGAGGAAGGCGACATTTCCTCCGTCCAATCAGAAGACAGACAGTGACAAGAGGCGACCGTGAGACACACTAAGAGTGTGTATCTCGCTGTATATCTCGCTGTATATCTTGGTAAATGAAGCCATTTACTTTCCTAGCGGTGTCTCCGTCTCTCTGCTGCTGTTTACTGTCTCTGCCTCTGTCACCATCCGACCTTCACATCAGTTTTAAAGGGGCAACAAATTAGGTTTTTACTGCCACGCTGCACAAAACGACCGGCAATATAACGGCTGTGTCAGAGACCCATTCTCAGGAAACAGAAGGCATAGAATACAAAAACCTCTCGGCATATCCTTTTAATATCCGAAAATACTGCGCATTCTCTAAACCTGGCAGAGAGAACAAGCCTTTGTTCCTTTGACCCATTTTTATATCAGAAATATGGGGTTTCTTTGAACCAAAATGCCCCAAAATAACATAAATGCGTGGATGTACGTTGTATGGATGCCATGTAACATTCTTGGCAGGTAAAATTAATGATTACTTTCATTGAATTGTGGTTGGTTATTTTTTCCAAAATGTTATTTTTTATAGCATTTGAAACATGAACATGAACCGTGATCCACTCAACCTCCTCTGATCTTAACGATCAGTCAAAATAATCCACAATTTCTGTTTTTTTAAACAAAACGAAAAAGGTATTGTCATGTAAATTATGTTAATTGACCATGTATTTAAAGAAAGTGTCGAAAAAAGTGAGTGTGGGAACATAGGGCTGTGGGAACATTGGGCTGTGGGAACATAGGGCTGTGGGAGCATTGGGCTGTGGGAACATAGGGCAGTGGGAGCATTGGGCTGTGGGAACATTGGGCTGTGGGAACATAGGGCAGTGGGAACATTGGGCTGTGGGAACATTGGGCTGTGGGAACATAGGGCTGTGGGAACATAGGGCAGTGGGAACATTGGGCTGTGGGAACATTGGGCTGTGGGAACATTGGGCTGTGGGAACATTGGGCAGTGGGAACATTGGGCAGTGGGAACATAGGGCTGTGGGAACATTGGGAACATTGGGCTGTGGGAACATAGGGCTGTGGGAACATAGGGCTGTGGGAACATTGGGCTGTGGGAACATTGGGCTGTGGGAACATAGGGCTGTGGGAACATTGGGCTGTGGGAACATTGGGCTGTGGGAACATAGGGCTGTGGGAACATTGGGCAGTGGGAACATTGGGCAGTGGGAACATTGGGCTGTGGGAACATTGGGCTGTGGGAACATAGGGCTGTGGGAACATTGGGCAGTGGGAGCATAGGGCTGTGGGAACATTGGGCTGTGGGAACATAGGGCTGTGGGAACATTGGGCTGTGGGAACATTGGGCTGTGGGAACATTGGGCTGTGGGAACATAGGGCAGTGGGAACATTGGGCTGTGGGAACATTGGGCTGTGGGAACATAGGGCTGTGAGAACATTGGGCTGTGGGAACATAGGGCTGTGGGAAACATAGGGCTGTGGGAACATTGGGCTGTGGGAACATAGGGGCTGTGGGAACATAGGGCTGTGGGAACATTGGGCATGAGCATAGGGCTGTGGGAACATTGGGCTGTGGGAACATTGGGCTGTGGGAACATTGGGCTGTGGGAACATAGGGCTGTGGAAACATTGGGCTGTGGGAACATAGGGCTGTGGGAACATAGGGCTGTGGGAACATAGGGCTGTGGGAACATTGGGCTGTGGGAACATAGGGCTGTGGGAACATAGGGCTGTGGGAACATAGGGCTGTGGGAACATAGGGCTGTGGGAACATAGGGCTGTGAGAACATTGGGCTGTGGGAACATAGGGCTGTGGGAACATAGGGCTGTGGGAACATAGGGCTGTGGGAACATAGGGCTGTGAGAACATTGGGCTGTGGGAACATAGGGCTGTGGAAACATAGGGCTGTGGGAACATTGGGCTGTGGGAACATAGGGCTGACCCCATTTTGGAGCGTATCGACATAACAGTGTATCTTATGGTTGTGGTATTAAAACATGATTATCCACTGTTAATTTCATGTAAATCTTGCCAGAAGTTTTGGAGAAATCTTGCTCAGAGTTGGACAGATGGACAAAACATTGCCTTTCTCGGGAAAAAAACAAACACCCACGAGCCAAATCAAAGTCAGCCAGAGTTCTTTCATGATTCATTCTTCCCAGAAACACAGACACAAAAGGCGAAATATTTGGCGAGGCTCCAGGGAACCGACTCAAAGTCATAAACCACCGTCAGCGAGAGAGAAGTTGGGAGTCACCGTGATGTTTCTGGAGGCGGACGGATATTTCAACAGTAAAAGGTACTTTGTTTTTCAAAACGGCGTTGCTCAGAGACAGACACATTCATCAGTGGGATCAGGCTCAGCCCACGTCCCCGGTTTTTATTCGGCACAAAGTGTTTCCATCTCCGTTAATCACGTTTCTGTCTGTATCGGCGTAAACATGTTCCTCCTCAGCGATCGAGTGAGAGAGCGAAAGGACATTAATTCAAACTTCTTGTTATAGGATACAAAAAGGGACAAAATGACTTTCTTAGTCTTCACCTGCTCATATTGTAGTTCTCTACCGTTGTCTCTCTACATACTACTCTCTACATACTACTCTCTACCGTTGTCTCTCTACATACTACTCTCTACATACTACTCTCTACCGTTGTCTCTCTACATACTACTCTCTACATACTACTCTCTACCGTTGTCTCTCTACATACTACTCTCTACCGTTGTCTCTCTACATACTACTCTCTACTGTTGTCTCTCTACGTACTACTCTCTACTGTTGTCTCTCTACGTACTACTCTCTACTGTTGTCTCTCTACGTACTACTCTCTACTGTTGTCTCTCTACATACTACTCTCTACCGTTGTCTCTCTACATACTACTCTCTACCGTTGTCTCACTACATACTACATCATCTTCACACAAGCTAGCGGCAGATCCTGAGTGTGTTGATCCCAACCGGAGAAGTGAACGTGAACACAGATTAGGAGCGATTCTTTCGCCCCGTAGTCACCAAAGTAAATATTGGACCCATTTTTCAACAAGCCACATATCTCCAGGACATTCTGACACAAAAAATGGTAATTTTCAGACGGACACATAAGGAGAAAATTAGCTTTGTGTGAGACCTGTTTCTGTCTCAGGAGCAAAATCTCGCGAGATCTGGCAACACAGAGACGCTAACGTCAGCTAACATTGGCTAACGCCCTAACAAAACTAATCTCTGTGATGTTAAATATGTCGTTTATCTGTGTGAATGTCTCACGTTGTTAATAAATTATACAAATAGAACTTTTTCATTCATCAACACGACGTTCACTACACTTTGAAACAAGGCCACGCCCATTTTAGGAGACAGGAAGTGTGTACCGTTTCATTGGTGCAGCTTGAAATGTGCTATCAGAGTATAGAGGATCTTTGGTCGTTCCCTATAGTTCACTGTTTAAGGAACACACTGGGCCCTACCTTGCACCAGGCGCATCGCAAAGCCCGACGCAAGTGTCTTTGCTAGTTCAAGACCAACACAGTTGTCAATTTCCCGTCCAGCGCCCACGTCGTTTAAATAGCAAATGCACCCATGCCCATCTGTGGCCCATGGGCGTGCTGGTCTTACAGGGAGGTGTGTTCAGGTGCATTCTGGGCGTGCTGGTCTTACAGGGAGGTGTGTTCAGGTGCATTCTGGGCGTGCTGGTCTTACAGGGAGGTGTGTTCAGGTGCGTTCTGGGCGTGCTGGTCTTACAGGGAGGTGTGTTCAGGTGCATTCTGGGCGTGCTGGTCTTACAGGGAGGTGTGTTCAGGTGCATTCTGGGCGTGCTGGTCTTACAGGGAGGTGTGTTCAGGTGCATTCTGGGCGTGCTGGTCTTACAGGGAGGTGTGTTCAGGTGCATTCTGGGCGTGCTGGTCTTACAGGGAGGTGTGTTCAGGTGCATTCTGGGCGTGCTGGTCTTACAGGGAGGTGTGTTCAGGTGCATTCTGGGAATATTGCTATCTTGAGGCAGCGGGAAGTGATGGCACCATTGACCAACAAAAACCTGGTCTAAAGTCAATAACGCAGCATTTCATTGTTATTTTAACAGAGCATTAGTAAAATGCTCCTAGGCTCGTGCACAGCACGTGCACACTATGCTTGTTACACACACAGGGACGCACAGCAGCACACACACATGCAGAAGATTACAAATAAATATATTACGGTGCAAATCCTCCATCATAACAGCAATGCTCCAAGGTCCTGCGCCTGGCTTTTAAAGGGAATGGGAGATGATCTCTGATTGGTTGATTGCATGTTACGCCCAAAACACACCTCTGCTTAATGAAGACACTAAGGTCAACACTTTTGAACCATGCGCCCGGCGCACGGAGCCTTTTTTCTGCCGTCAAACTAGCAAAAGTGGATTTGGACACGTCCTAAACACACCTGCGCCAGGTGTTCACGCCGTGCGCTTAGATCATTAAAATACGGCCCTACTGTAGGGAACAGTGAGTGACTGAATGAGAGAACACAGCTTAAATCTACCACACAGACCTGCTGAAAGTCTCAGGGTTATCGGTAGACATTGTTGCCTTTAATAATCATCATAATGTGTCTGAAAAAACGGCCGTTTATTCCGTGACCCAGAGGCTGACGGGAGAGCAGCGAGTGCTTGTCCCGCACGCTCTGCAACCAAGTGAAGGAAAAGTTTGGCAAAGTTGGGTGATTAGGATGTATTAGCGTCAGTGAAGATCACATCATGGCGGCTTCTCGTCCTGCATCTGATCTGCTTCTGTTAAACTCAAAACCTCAAAACCGTCCCCGCGAGTCTGCGTCCTCTGCACGGTCCAGACGCCTGCCAGGACCTTTGATTTCTTTCTTTCTTTTCTTTCTATTTTAAAATGTGAGGATTCTTCATACTTTAAGTACATTTTCCTGAAGATACTTACAAACTTTTACTTGAGTAACATTTTTCTCGTGTTTGAGCCAAAAAGCCAGTTTTTCCTGCCAGAGCAGGGGGAATGAGAGGGGGAACACCAGAGCAGGGGGAATGAGAGGAAGGCAGAACGCGAGAGCAGGGCGCCAGGCAGGAGATGGGAGGGAAACGCCAGAGCAGGGGGGAATGAGGGGGGGAACACCAGAGCAGGGGGAATGAGAGGGGGAAACGCCAGAGCAGGGGGAATGAGAGGGGGGAAACACCAGAGCAGGGGGAATGAGAGGGGGAAACGCCAGAGCAGGGGGAATGAGAGGGGGGAAACGACAGAGCAGGGGGGAATGGAGGAGGGAAAGCGACAGAGCAGGGGGGAATGAGAGGGGGAGCGACAGAGCAGGGGGAATGAGAGGGGGAAACCCGACAGAGCAGGGGGAATGAGAGGGGGGAAACGCCAGAGCAGGGGGGAATGAGAGGGGGGAAACGACAGAGCAGGGGGAATGAGAGGGGGAAACGCCAGAGCAGGGGGAATGAGAGGGGGAAACGACAGAGCAGGGGGAATGAGAGGGGGGAACGACAGAGCAGGGGGAATGAGAGGGGGGAAACGCCAGAGCAGGGGGAATGAGAGGGGGGAAACGACAGAGCAGGGGGAATGAGAGGGGGAAACGACAGAGCAGGGGGAATGAGAGGGGGGAACCTTAATACTGTGTCAATACCAATGTCAAAGATTGTTGTCCCCATCAGTCACTTAAACACAAAAACCGGAAAACAGGGTTGAAAAAAACAGTATTTCAAGGCAACAATTTCATGATCGTGTTTTGGCACCAAGTCCAAAAGAGAAAAGTTTCAAGGACTCTTCGAAGACGAAGAGACGAAGGCATGGTCCATTAGCCTGAGATCTGACATCACACCGAAAGGAAAGTGTTGCATCATGGGAGTTTACAGGACCGGTACACGCTTCTCTCCTTTACCGGAAAGCTTCTGCCACCATTTATACTAAACCATTTCACAGCCTATGAAAGCTGTTAACACCTCAGAACAGGGAAATGCAATCTGGCAACGACCAGCGGAGGAATGTAACTAAGTACATTTACTCCAGTACTGTACTCAAGTATCAAAATGTTGAGGTACTTGTACTTCACTTGAGTCTTTTCTCTTCATGCCACTTTTCTACTTCTACTCCGCTACATTTCAGAGAGAAATATTAACTTTTTACTCCACTACATTCATCTGTTCCAGCTTTAGTTACTTTAGTTACTTTAGTTACTTTAGTTACTCCACTACATTCATCTGTTCCAGCTTTAGTTACTAGTTACTTTAGTTACTTTAGTTACTCCACTACATTCATCTGTTACAGCTTTAGTTACTAGTTACTTTAGTTACTTCGCTACATTCATCTGTTACAGCTTTAGTTACTAGTTTCTTTAGTTACTTCGCTACATTCATCTGTTACAGCTTTAGTTACTAGTTTCTTTAGTTACTCCGCTACATTCATCTGTTCCAGCTTTAGTTACTAGTTACTTTAGTTACTCGCTACATTCATCTGTTCAGCTAGTAATATTAACTTTTTACTCCGCTACATTCATCTGTTCCAGCTTTAGTTACTAGTTACTTTAGTTACTCCGCTACATTCATCTGTTCCAGCTTTAGTTACTAGTTACTTTAGTTACTCCGCTACATTCATCTGTTCCAGCTTTAGTTACTAGTTACTTTAGTTACTCCGCTACATTCATCTGTTCCAGCTTTAGTTACTAGTTACTTTAGTTACTTTAGTTACTCACTACATTCATCTGTTACAGCTTTAGTTACTAGTTGCTTTGTTACTGTTACTTTAGTACTCCGCTACATTCATCTGTTCAGCTTTAGTTACTAGTTACTTTGGTTACTAGTTACTTTAGTTACTCCACTACATTCATCTGTTCCAGCTTTAGTTACTAGTTACTTTAGTTACTAGTTACTCGTACTACACATTCATCTGTTAGCTTTAGTTACTAGTTACTTTAGTTGCTTTAGTTTCTCCGCTACATTTCAGCTTTGGTTACTATTGCTTTATTACTAGTTACTTTATTTACTACTACATTCATCTGTTCCAGCTTTAGTTACTAGTTACTTTAGTTACTAGTTACTTTAGTTACTCACTACGTTCATCTGTTCAGCTTTAGTTACTAGTTACTTTAGTTGGTACTCACTGCATATCTATTCTAGCTTTAGTTACTAGTTACTTTAGTTACTTTAGTTACTAGTTACAGAAAGTAAGACTCCTCCAGAAA
>NC_135876.1:25662446-25677446 GCF_031162955.1 Sander vitreus | reverse complement strand
TCCCTCCTTCCCTCCATCCTCCCTCCATCCTCTCTCCCTCCCTCCATCCCTCCTTCCTCTCTCCCTCCTCTCTCCCTCCCTCCATCCCTCCTTACTCTCTCCCTCCTTCCCTCCATCCCTCCTTCCCTCCATCCTCCCTCCATCCTTCCCTCCATCCCTCCTTACTCTCTCCCTCCTTCCCTCCATCCCTCCTTACTCTCTCCCTCCTTCCCTCCCTCCCTCCATCCCTCCTTCCTCCCTCCCTCCTCCCTCCATCCTCTCTCCCTCCTTCCTCCATCCTCTCTCCCTCCTTCCTCCATCCCCTCTCCCTCCTTCCCTCCATCCTCTCTCCCTCCTTCCCTCCATCCTCTCTCCCTCCATCCTCTCTCCCTCCCTCCATCCTCTCTCCCTCCTTCCTCCCTCCCTCCATCCTCCCTCCCTCCTTCCTCCTTCCCTCCATCCTCCCTCCCTCCATCCTCTCTCCCTCCTTCCTCCCTCCCTCCATCCTCTCTCCCTCCTCCCTCCCTCCCTCCCTCCATCCTCCCTCCCCCTCCTTCCCTCCCTCCTCCTTCCCTCCTTCCTCCCTCCCTCCATCCTCTCTCCTTCCCTCCATCCTCCCTCCCTCCATCCTCTCTCCCTCCTTCCTCCCTCCCTCCTTCCCTCCATCCCTCCCTCCCTCCTTCCTCCATCCCTCCTTCCTCCCTCCCTCCTTCCTTTATTTCGTGTGCAGGTCCTGATTTTCTCGTTTATTTCGTGTGCAGGTCAAACTGGCGTGAGACTGGGCTGAGGCTACAGAGAGGATTGGAGAAGTGTTTGTGTGTGTGTGTGTGTGTGTTAGTGTGTGTGTGCATGTCTGTACGTGTGTGTGTGTCTCTGTGTGTGTTTCTGATGTGTGTGTGCGTGTGCATGTGTGTTAGAGTGTGTGTGTGTGTGTGTGTGTGTGTGTGCATGTCTGTGTGTGTGTCTCGGTGTGTGTTTCTGATGTGTGTGTGTGTGTGTGTGTGCGTGTGCATGTGTGTTAGAGTGTGTGTGTGCATGTCTGTACGTGTGTGTGTGTCTCTGTGTGTGTTTCTGATGTGTGTGTGCGTGTGCATGTGTGTTAGAGTGTGTGTGTGTGTGTGTGCATGTCTGTGCGTGTGTGTGTTTGTGCGTGTGTGTTAGTGTGTGTGTGCATGTCTGTGCGTGTGTGTGTCTCTGTGTGTGTTTCTGATGTGTGCGTGTGCATCATGTGTGTGTGTGTGTGTGTGTGCATGTCTGTGCGTGTGTGTGTTTGTGCGTGTGTGTTAGTGTGTCTGTGTGCGCATATTGTTGCTTTTTTGTCACTTTTTTTTAACCCATTTCTAGCTTTTTCCTAAGTAATTTCCACAAAGTTTCTAAGTCCCATAACAGAGGTAGAAACTGTACCGAACAAAGCGACCCATTAGTGTACGATACTGTCAGAAAACGTGGAAAAACTACCGTCGAAGCTTAATAGGAAGAGATTTATTAAAAGCCCGGTCGATATCTGCAGTCAGAGTCCTTTTAGAAGGGGAGATTTACACCGACTTCCATTTTAACATTTGTTCCCATTAGGTTTCCCATCCATCCTTCCCCCTCTGACTGCGAGCGTGGAAGGCGTCGTGGATTTACATCTCTCAGATATACGAGACGCCCGCTCGCCGCGGCAGATATACGAGCCGAGGCGTCAGAGCTTTATTAGCTGTCGGATTGATGCGAAGAGAGGGAGAGAGAAAGAGAGAGAAGGTGACAGGGAGGGGAAAAAAAGGAAGTGACACGTACTTGAAACCTGGCGCCATGTTGGCACAACTCCCGGTCCGCAGCCAGATGCAGTATGGGTCACGGGAGGCAAGGCAGGCTCTGCAGAGAGAGAGAGAGAGAGAGAGAGAGAGGGAGAGAGAGAGAGAGAGAGAGAAAGAGAGAGAGAGAGAGAGAGAGAGAGAGAGAGAGAGAGAGAGAGAGAGAGAGAGAGAGGGGGAGAGAGAGAGAGAGAGAGAGACAGAGAGAGAGAGATAGAGAGACAGGGAGAGAGAGAGAGAGAGAGAGAGAGAGAGGGAGGGAGGGAGAGAGAGAGAGAGAGAGAGAGACAGAGAGAGAGATAGAGAGACAGGGAGAGGGAGAGAGAAAGAGAGAGAGGGAGGGAGAGAGAGAGAGAGACAGAGAGAGAGATAGAGAGAGAGGGAGAGAGAGAGAGAGAGAGAGAGAGGGAGGGAGAGAGAGAGAGACAGAGAGAGACAGAGAGACAGAGAGAGACATAGAGAGAGAGACAGAGAGAGAGACATAGAGAGAGAGAGACATAGAGGAGAGGAGAGAGAGAGAGACAGAGAGAGAGAGAGAGACATAGAGGGAGAGAGAGAGAGAGACAGAGAGAGACAGAGAGAGACATAGAGAGAGAGACAGAGAGAGAGACATAGAGGGAGAGAGAGAGGGAGAGAGAGAGAGAGAGAGAGAGAGAGAGACAGAGAGAGACATAGAGAGAGAGACAGAGAGAGAGAGAGAGAGAGAGAGAGAGAGAGAGAGAGAGAGAGAGAGAGAGAGAGAGACAGAGAGAGAGCATGAGGGAGAGAGCAGAGAGAGAGACAGAGAGAGAGACATAGAGAGAGAGAGAGAGACAGAGAGATAGAGAGAGAGAGAGAGAGGGAGGTTAAGTGGCAGTTGAATCACGAGGAGTTAAAGGTCATCTGAGTGGAGTCCATGTCGTGTCTGAAGCGATCCGAGACGTTGTGTTTTGACGGCAGCGGTAGGACAGGTATGGCGAGTGGATAGTGCCACGAATAACCCACCGAAGGACACTGTCGTGTGACTCTAACGTCTGGATTGACTACACCGTCGACAGTGTACACCGTAGCTGATAAGTAGGCCGCCACATCTAAGCGTCAATCAATATACAGTAAGCCTATGTTATAGCCTATAGGTTTAAATGTATTACTATATATATATATATATATACTATAGTACGACTATGATTAATTTTTTTTAATCGTATGCCGGCATTTATTAATGTATTTTACGCTTCACTGGGCTTGGCGTCGTGCCTAACAGCTACTATTTTGACCCTTTGCAGCACCGTTACTTATCATCAAGCTGCCACTTCCTCCTAACACATCCTGCTGCTGCAGGCTGCAGCATGATGGAGAAACACAGCAGCTATAACTCTGAATGGAGCTTTTTATTTTCCAAAACTCCCGGACGGCTCGTAGACGAGTCGAAAGCCGAAGCACGTCAAGCTTGAGCTTCCACCTACGGAGCTAAGCATAGTCGTACAGTTAACGTGATGCTAACGCTAGCGGGCTAAACGGGTGGCAAGTAACTGCAGACCTGTCAGCATCGTAGAGGACTCGGGTCTTAAAGACGTACTACGGTTGGCATGTTCTGACCCGTCTCATTGCCGTCGAGGGGGACAGTAGTAGTATTATACTGCAGTATAATACAGTTATACTGCAGTATAATACAGTTATACTGCAGTATAATACTACTGACAGCAGTTTTCACGCATACACAGCCTGTACGACACGGAGAAAGCAGCCACACTGAACAGCTGCAAGGTGCAAACGCTGTCTCATTAACCGGTGACCACTGGACATCAGTGAGTCATCAACATTATTTAGGAGTTACTAAACACTATAGTGACTCTAGTAAGGATAGGGAGTTTTAGTTTTTTAGTTAGGTACTTGGAGGAATTGGGTAATAATGACAGATTCACACATTTCTCTTTTGTTTACAGTAAATAAATAATAAAAAATCTTAAAAATCATGTTCATAAAGTCACTTTATACACATGTACGTACGTGTATATGTACGCATGTATACACTTTATTATATACAACTTATATCTGTACATAGTAGTCAAACGTTCATGTTTAACGTTATGTCTCTTTCTGTGTTGAAAGCAACACAAAGCCAGACTCAAACTCCCTTGTGTTTACACTTACTTGGCCAATAACGCAGTTAGGAGAACACCCTTAGTAGTTGATTTGTTTGTACTTTTTGAGTGAACTGACGTTCATTTTGGGTAACAAGTGGACGCAACTGTCACTGAAGGTGCTTACACACCAACCAGACGGCCGACCGTCGGCAGAAAAGCCAGTCGGACTGATCAGTCGGGTCCCCGAGGTCCAAAAAGTGCCTCATAACACACTGAGGAGACGCCGACTTGAGCGTACGCTCTGCGCGTGCAGACAGCAGGCGGCGCTGCTGTGTATTGTTTCCCAGGAAATGAAAACCGGCAGCTGATTGGACGAACGCGTCACGTGGGTCACGGACTGTCATGGTGGCTTCGTTCAGAATACGATCTCATATTGTACTAAAATAGCTCCCCGAAACGTGTTTCTGAAAACATTTTAAGCGAGAAATAGGCCGTGCAGTTGCTGAATCTGAAAAAAGCTATATCAGCTGTTATTGTTATGATTTTGATCATATATCTTGTGACTATACCTTCGTTAAGAAGTACTGTACTGTACTGTAGTTATCAATGAAGTTAGGGGAAAAGCCACACTGACGACGTACGCAGTTCAGACGTCTTTAGTAGGCGTACATTTGTTTGGGAATTCTAGCATACGCCGTCGCCACTGGTCTCTCGTCTGCAATCCCTTCATGAATCCACACGGTTTGGCGGAGACGGGGACGGTAGCCAGCTCCTTCTCCTTCTCCTGGTTATCCTTTGAATGACACTATCCACTCGCCATAAGACAGGGAGCCTTTCCTCGTCTCAGCCTCACAGCAGTCAAGTCCACTTTGAGTCCATCTTCTCTGCTCCCAGATGATGAGACCGTGGAAGAGACAGTGTGATGGAGACAAAGCTCTGCAGCTGCGTCTTCACATCACATCAGCTGGCAATCATTCACCCTACTCAGTCATTAAAATGAGTCTGATTAGGCACTGTGTGTGTGTGTGTGTGTGTGTGTGTGTGTGTGTGTGTGTGTGTGTGTGTGTGTGTGTGTGTGTGTGTGTGTGTGTGTGTGTGTGTGTGTGTGCATGTGTGCATGCGTGCAGGCATGCGTGTGTGTGTGTATCTCTGTATGCGTGTGTGCATGCATGCGTGTGTGTGCCTGCGTGTGTGTGTGTGTGTGTGCGTGCGAACGTGTTTGTGTGTGTGTGTGCGTGTGTGTGTGTGTATATGTGTGTGTGTGTGTGTGTGTGTGTGTGTGTGTGCCTGCGTGTGTGTGTGTGTGTGCGTGCGAACGTGTTTGTGTGTGTGTGCATGTGTGTGTGTGTATATATGTCTGTGTGTGTGTATATGTCTGTGTGTGTGTGCATGTGTGTGTGTATGTATGTGTCTGTGTGTGTATGTGTCTGTGTGTGTGTGTATGTGTGTGTATGTGTGTGTGCGTGATGCTGTGTGCGTGTGTGTGTGTGCGTGTGTGTGCGTGTGTGTGTGTGTGCGTGTGCATGTGTGTGTGTGTGTATATGTCTGTGTGTGTGTATGTGTCTGTGTATGTGTGTGTGTGTGTGTGTGTGTGTGCGTGCGTGCGTGTGTGTGTGTGTGTGTGTGTGTGTGTGTGTGCGTGTGTGCGTGTGTGTGTGTGTGTGTGTGTGTGTGCGCGTGTGTGTGTGTCTCTCCAATGATGAATGTGCTCTAATTTGGGCACTGAGTTCTGTTCAGTCTGAAGGCCCCATTTCCCCCCCGGGCAAACTCTCGCTTCTACAATGTTATGTTGCCAAATTAAGCTCGGTTTATTAACCAATATTTTGTGTATATGTGTGTATATGTGTGTACATGGGTGTATATGTGTGTATACGTGTGTATATGTGTGTATATGGGTGTATATGTATATGTGTGTATATGGGTGTGTGTATATGGCAGTATATGGGTGTATATGTGTGTATATGTGTGTATATGTGTGTATATGGCAGTGTATATGGGTGTATGTATATGTGTGTATATGGGTGGATATGTGTATATGGGTGTATATGGCGGTATATGTGTGTATATGGGTGTATGTATATGGGTGTATGTATATGGGTGTGTATATGGGTGTATATGGCGGTATATGTGTGTATATGGGTGTATACGGGTGTATACGGGTGTATACGTGTGTATACGGGTGTGTACGGGTGTATATGTGTGTATATGGGTGTATACGGATGTATACGGGTGTATATGGGTGTATATGGGTGTATATGTGTGTATATGTGTGTATATGGGTGTATGTGTGATATGAGTGTATATGGATGTATACGGGTGTATACGGGTGTATACGAGTGTATATGGGTGTATATGGATGTATACAGGGTGTATATGTGTGTATATGGGTGTATGTATATGTGTGTATATGGGTGGATATGTGTATATGGGTGTATGTATATGTGTGTATATGGGTGTATGTATATGTGTGTATATGGGTGTGTATATGGGTGTATATGGCGGTATATGTGTGTATATGGGTGTATACGTGTGTATATGGGTGTATACGGGTGTATATGGGTGTGTATATGGGTGTATATGGCGGTATACGTGTGTGTATATGGGTGTATACGTGTATATACGGGTGTATGTAGGGTGTATATAGGGTGTATATGGTATATGTGTGTATATGGGTGTATACGTGTGTATATGGGTGTATGTGTGTGTATATGTGTATATGTGTGTATATGGGTGTATATGGGTGTATATGGGTGTATACGGGTGTATATGTGTATATAGGGTGTATACGGGTGTATATGGGTGTATACGGATGTATATAGGGTGTATATGGGTGTATATAGGGGTGTATATGGCGGTATATGTGTGTATATAGAGTGTATGTGTGTGTATATGGGTGTATGTGTGTATATGGGTGTATATGGGTGTATATGGGTGTATACGGGTGTATATGGGTGTATACGGATGTATACGGGTGTATATGTGTGTATATGGGTGTATATGTGTGTATATGTGTGTATATGGGTGTATATGTGTGTATATGGGTGTATGTATATGTGTGTATATGGGTGGATATGTGTATATAGGTGTATATGTGTGTATATAGGGTGTATATGTGTATATGTGTGTAAATAGGGTGTATACGGGTGTATATGGGTGTATATGGGTGTATATGGGTGTATATGTGTGTATATGGGTGTATACGGGTGTATATGGATGTATATGGGTGTATATGGATGTATACGGGTGTATATGGGTGTATATGGGTGTATATGGGTGTATATGGCGGTATATGTGTGTATATGGGTGTATGTGTGTATATGGGTGTATGTGTGTGTATATGGGTGTATATGGGTGTATATGGGTGTATATGTGTGTATATGGGTGTATATGGGTGTATGTGTGTGTATATGTGTGTATATAGGGTGTATATGGGTGTATATGTGGTATATGGGTGTATATGTGTGTATATGGGTGTATGTGTATATGTGTGTATATGTGTGTATATAGGGTGTATATGTGTATAAGGTGTATATGTGTGTATATGTGCGTATGGGTGTATATGGGTATATAGGTGTATATGGGTGTATATGTGTGTATATGGATGTATATGGGTGTATATGTGTATATGGACGTATATGGGTGTATACGGGTGTATACGTGTGTATATGGATGTATATGGATGTATACGTGTGTATATGGGTGTATATGGGTGTATATGGCGGTATATGTGTGTAAATGATTACGTGTGTATATGGGTGTATATGGGTGTATATGGGTGTATATGGCGGTATATGTGTATATAGGGTGTATATGGAGTGTATATGTGTATATGGGTGTATATGGGTATATATGGAGTATATGTGTATATGGTATGGGTGTATATGTGTGTATATGGGTGTATATGTGTGTATATGTGTGTATATGGGTGTATATGTGTGTATATGGGTGTATACGGGTGTATATGGATGTATATGGATGTATATGGATGTATACGGGTGTATATGGGTGTATATGGGTGTATATGTGTGTATATGGGTGTATATGGATGTATATGGATGTATATGGATGTATATGGGTGTATATGGGTGTATATGGGTGTATATGTGTGTATGTGTGTGTATATGGGTGTATATGGGTGTATATGGATGTATATGGGTGTATATGGATGTATATGTGTGCATACTTGCGTATATAAAAGGTGTGTTGCGTATATGCGTTAAGGGCAAGGCGGGTGCATACGGCGTATGTGTGCATATAAGTGCATAGCAGTGCATCGGGTGCATATGGCATATGGGTGTATATGTGTGTATATGGGTGTATACGTGTGTATATGGGTGTATATGTGTATATGGTATGGCACTGGCTCGGTGTATATAGGTGTATATGTGTGTATATAGGGTGTATATGTATATAGGGTGTATATGGATGTATATGTATATGGGTGTATATAGTGTATATGCGTACACGTGTATATGGGTGTATATGTAGTATAGGTGTATATGGGTGTATATGGGTGTATATGTGTGTATGTGTGTGTATATGTGTGTATATGGGTGTATATGGATGTATATGGGTGTATATGGGTGTATATATGCGATAACGTGCAATAAATATGAAAGTGTTCACAGCTCTGCTGCTACAAATTGAAAATGTCATGAATATAAAAGGCTGCACTAAAAGAATGACTTGCAGACCTGATTTAAATCTGGTTTTAATAATACATTTTTGAAATGAGCAGTTTGAAGGAGCAGGTTTCTCACCGCTTGCAGGCGGCGTGCTGCGTGCAGCGGCTGAGCGGCACTCTGATGACACAGCTGCTGAAGGCTACGAACAAAGCATGGTGGTCTTTATCCAGCTCCAATCCCAGAACTCTCCTGTCCTCCTGACCCTGAACGTTACACCTACACACACAGGCAGACAGACAGAGAGACAGACACACAGACAGACAGGCAGACAGACAGACAGATGGACAGGCAGACAGAGAGACAGACAGAAAGGCAGACAGACAGACAGACACAGACAGAGAGACACACACACACACGCAAACACACAGACAGACAGACAGGCAGACAGGCAGACATACAGGCAGACAGACGGACGGACACAGACAGAGAGACACACACACACAGACACACAGACAGACAGAGAGACAGGCAGACAGGCAGACAGACAGACAGACAGACGGACGGACACAGACAGCGAGACACACACACACAGACAGACAGAGAGACAGACAGACAGGCAGACACACAGACAGACAGGCAGACAGACAAAAAGTCAGACAGACAGACAGGCAGACAGACAGACAGACAGACAAACAGACAGACAGCCAGACACACACACAGACAGACAGACAGACAGAAACACACACACAGGCAGACAGACAGACAGACAGAGAGAGAGAGAGATACAGACAGACAGACAGACACACACACAGAGACAGAGATAGATACATACAGACAAACAGACAGAAACACACACACAGACAGACAGACAGACAGACAGACAGACAGACAGACAGATAGCAGATTAAAACTACAATATGCATTTCCTGCAGAAAATCTGTGTGAATGCAGAAAAGCTAAACTGGATTGCTGGATTAAATGCGTAAGAAGAAGGTGAAGTATTTGGAAAAGTGGGTCAAAACGGTTTTATTCAGTATGAATTCCATTGAAATTTTGAATAACGAATGTTAGCGATACCCAGCCTAAAGGTGGGCGCCTGTGGGCGAGGATCTTGTGCTCCGGTCTTACTTGGACGGGTTGTACACGTCGATGTCCTCCAGCAGTTTGGATCCAAAGCTGTCGTTGGGATGCGTGCTGGCCAAAACCTTCAGGACCCGGCCGTCGTCCGAGCCCAGGAACATCACCGTATGGTCCTTGTAGGGGCCGGCCGACACGTCCACCACGATCTGGGTCAGCTTGGACCTAAAAAAACCCCAAAAGAAGACACTCAGAGAGAGAATCAGCCAAGAGTCCCCTAATAAACTCAGTTTCATCACTTACATTATGTCCAACTTGTGATCTGACAACGTGGAACCAATCATATTATAAAGGGCATGCTGGGAAATGTAGGAAGTGCACAATGTACGTGTTGGAGATTTGACAGAGTGAGAGGATTCGTGTCGCCCTTTAGGCACCGACATCATCGTTATCTGGGTTAGCTCGAGGCTATTTCACACGAGTCTCGTATTATTTCCAGACTGGTAATTAGAAACTCATTCAGATCACATTCCTTACTTTCCTCTTGACATCCCACAGTCACATCAGGGGGCGGAGCCAGATGTTGTAAACATTCGGGGCTCAGGCAAAACATAGGGGGAGGGGCTGGGGGGGGGGAAGTCCAGGGGCATGCTCCATTTACAGCAACTATATGTGTGTGTGCGTACGTGTGTGTGTGTATATCTGTGTGTGCGTGTATGTGTGTGTGTGTGTGTGTGTGTGAATGTGTGTGTATGTGCCTGTGTGCCTGTGTGTGTGTGCATGTGCCTGTGTGTGTCTGTGTGTGTGTGTGTGTGTGTGTGTGTGTGTGCGTCTATGTGTGTGTGTGTGTGTGTGTGTGTGTGTGTGTGTGTGTGTGTGTGTGTGTGTGTGTGTGTGTGTGTGTGTGTGTGAGAATGTGTGTGAGTGTGTGTGTGTGTGTGTGTGTGTGCGTGTGTGTGTGTGTGTGTGTGTGTGTGTGTGTGTGTGTGTGTGTGTGTGTGTGTGTGTGTGTGTGTGTGTGTGTGTGTGTGTGTGTGTGTGTGTGTGTGTGTGTGTGCGTGTGTGTGTGTGTGTGTGTGTGTGTGTGTGTGTGTGTATGTGTGCGTGCGTATGTGTGTGTGTGTGTGTGTGTGTGTGCGTGCGTGTGCGTGCATGCATGTCTGTGTGTGTGTGTGTGTGTGTGTGTGTGTGTGTGTGTGTGTGTGTGTGTGTGTGTGTGTGTGTGTGTGTGTGTGTGTGTGTGTGTGTGTGTGTTACCTGCTGGCGGTCCGGGTGAAGCACGGTCGGTCGTTGACGGAGGGAACAGCTTCGTCCATCAGAGGGAAGGACTTGATGAACGTCAGCGTATCGTCGGGGAACTGAACCGACGACTTGTAGTCCGCAGCCGCTCCATCACCGGCACAAGTCCCGGGCCTGAAGGAAAGGAAACAGAAAGTCATTTCAGATTGTTTATCCTCTTCCAAATGCTGCTGTAAACTCTTAAATGTGTCACACAGAAGCTGGATTGCCGTCCCTTTAGTGCGCTTGGTCGGGACTATTGCCGTCCCTTTAGCGCTGTAAGTAAACGTGCTTGGTCGGGACTATTGCCGTCCCTTTAGCGCTATAAGTAAACGCGCTTGGTCGTGACTATTGACGTCCCTTTAGCGCTGTAAGTTTACACGCTTGGTCGGGACTATTGACGTCCCTTTAGCGCTATAAGTAAACGCGCTTGGTCGGGACTATTGGCGTCCCTTTAGCGCTATAAGTAAACGCGCTTGGTCGGGACTATTGCCGTCCCTTTAGCGCTATAAGTAAACGCGCTTGGTCGGGACTATTGGCGTCCCTTTAGCGCTATAAGTAAACGCGCTGGGTCGGGACTATTGACGTCCCCTTTAGCGCTATAAGTAAACGCGCTTGGTCGGGACTATTGGCGTCCCTTTAGCGCTATAAGTAAACGCGCTTGGTCGGGACTATTGACGTCCCTTTAGCGCTATAAGTAAACGCGCTTGGTCGGGACTATTGCCGTCCCTTTAGCGCTATAAGTAAACACGCTTGTTTGCGACTATTGTCGTCCCTTTTGACGCAGTTATGTTAAGGAAAGGGTCGTGGGTCGGCGTACGGTTCTGTGACACGCGGGAGGAAAGAAAAAAGTGACTATAGCAAGCGTGACAAGCGGGACGTGAATCCACCCCCCCAACCAACCTCCTTACATACTACTCTCTAAATCCTCTCTAACTGCTGCTCTCCCCGGTGCGTTACACAAACACGCTGAAAGACGCCTTTTTCGTCGCATCAGACGCTGACAGCCACTGTCCAAACGTCCTGATTTTACGAGTTCAGAATGAGAACAGGTTGTGACACACCAACCCAATAATCGGCCATTGGACAGTCTGGCGAGGTCGGTGACTCGAGTCTGTTCGGTGTGTTCCATGCCGTCGGCCTTCATTTGGGTTGATTTCACACGTTGAATCGGAGGGCGGGCAGTCGGACTCAATGGCTAATCTGATTGGTGGAGCGCTAACCCGGAAATGACGAGCGGGATGAGCGTGACTAGAGTCTCTCAAAATCTGACGAAAATCTTTTAAACTGACCTTTGTCCATCTGAAATGAAGACAGATTCAGCAGCTAGGAATCTAGACGCACCCTAGTGGCAGCAAATGTAATCTGCAGCCAGGGTCGTCTAGCAACTCTCCGTTGGCTTGCGAGCTGGAAAAACCAAACTCTAGTCAGGCCAATCACATCATGTATAGAGTGGGTGGGCGGGGCTTATGGCTACTGCTGCTGCTGGTGAACAGCGGTTTTCTGAAAGACTTGGAGTTCAGCTTTTCTTTGAGAAAAGAACGGCACTGAAGTCATTCTTAAAAAAGGAAGATGTGTTCAGAGTTTAAAGCGTAATCTATCAACTAGCGTTGCTCTGATTGGTTGTAGCGCTATCCTATTGCGTGCAGAGGGAATATGCAAGACAACCATTTATCCCGCCCCTCGGATTGAGCCCAGCCAATGGGGAGTTCCCAGACCCAACATCTTGGTGTGGGTCTGGCTTGTCAGGCCAGCATGGCCGATTGCTCACTTAAAATTCTTTCAGAAACACGTTTCAGTGAACTATCTTCGTAAAAAATATGAGATCATATTCCGAACTAGCCGCCATTATCAAACCCAGGAGCAGCCAGACCCATGTGACGCATTCGTCGTTCAATCAGCTGTCGGTTTTCATTTTTTTGGGCGACAATACAGATTGGCGCCGCCTGCTGTTATGGAGGCACAGATCGTACGCTCAAGTCGGCTTTGCTTCTGTGTGTTCTGAGGCACTTTTTGGACCAACTTGGGGAGGCAGGTTGGTGTGATAGAGCCTTAACACAAAAAATGTGAGTGTCTTTCGCGATGTTTATTGTGTCAGTTGATGTGTATGGTTAATATGTATTTTGGTTGTTTTTCTTGGTTTACGGTTTATTTTTTTGTAGAGGAATTTCCCCCTCTTTCCTCTCCTGCTTGTTTGTTTAAAGAAAATCTATTATATGTACGTTATATCTTTGTTCAGATAAACTAAACCATCTGTTCGGAGACTCACCGCGGCCGGGAATTTGCTCGTCAGGTACGGGAGTCCAGGAAGAGTCGCTGGTCCGCTGCTCCTTGAACTTCCCGTTGAAAACTTTCTCGATGTCGTCCATGTAGAAAGCACAAACTGCTGAGCCGGGTATACTGCAGAGAACGACAGATATGTTCACTTTCAACAGGCTGCAAACTAGGGATGCACCGAATCCAGATTTTTGGGGTTAGGCCGAATACCGAATCCCCTGGTTGAGATTCTGCCGAATCCAAATCCTCGTCCCATCCTCAGTCCACTAACACAGTAAACACATTAATGAAGTAAACAGTGACTGTCCTTCCTTTGCTGTACCTGAAGTCGCTGCATTTTGGCTGCTGTCTGTAGATTCCTTCATGCACAACTCGTATTCTTTCGGATGTTTCATACCAGATGTTGTAACAGCGGTGATGTTGTGTGTTGTTTAGGGTCCTCGCCACCACCAGACTAATCAGCATTGCAGATTGAACATGTAGCTGGACTTGAATGGCGTTCTTTTGACTGAAAGTACTGCCAAACAACACTTTTTTCTGCTCACAAGTTCCATTTTCACTTGCTCACAGCCTACTGTATTGAACGCTCCACCTACATAAAGACCTTCCCGTAATCAACGGCACCGTCATTACGTCGACCAGCGTAGTGCGTGTAGTGCAAGCGTAGGGTTTGGTTCGGTGGAAACCCAAACCGGTCAAAAAGCACAATATTCGGCAGAATCCGAAGCCAAATCCTGGATTTGGTGCATCCCTGGTGCAAACTGTTCTGCTGTGATGTTCACAGGGCCGGACCGTCGCAGTGAAGGCAAAATGCTCGGCAGTCCCAACGAGTGACGAAAGTTGATATATTACAAAAACCCGCAAAAAAACAATGAAGAGCATCAAAAAAGCCAAAAACATTGAATAAGTGACAAACTGTGAAAAAAGTGACAATGCATGCGTGAATGTAAACACAGAGATGAACAGAGCTCTAGGGTCAGAACAAACCCTCAAACCTTTGAACTAAACTGAAAATAACTTTCTGATAATGTCCACACTTTCTAGAAACATATCTGTTACTTTCTAAAAAGTTCCTTAAAGGTCCCATGGCATGACAATGTCACTTTATGAGGTTTTTTTAACATTAATATGAGCTCCCCCAGCCTGCCTATGGTCCCCCAGTGGCTAGAAATGGTGATAGGTGTAAACCGAGCCCTGGGTATCCTGCTCTGCCTTTGAGGAAATGAAAGCTCAGATGGGCCGATCTGGAATCTTCCCTTTATGACGTCATAAGGGGAAAGGTTACCTCCCTTTCTCTGCTTTGCCCACCCAGAGAATTTGGCCCGTCCCTGAGAAAGAGAGAGACGTCATGGCTTGAAAACGAGCAAAGTGGCAGTTGGTCAAGGCCCCAACCCCACCCTCCACCTTTCCCCCCCTCTCTCCTCCTCAATAGCATTTAAAGCTACAGACACAGAAATGGCACATCCTAAGAGACTTCAGATACAGTATTAGGGGACCACTAAGGCCTATAAAAAAAGAGACTTCAGATACAGTATTAGGGGACCACTAAGGTCTATATAAAAGAGACTTCAGATACAGTATTAGGGGACCACTAAGGTCTATATAAAAGAGACTTCAGGTACAGTATTAGGGGACCACTAAGGTCTATATAAAAGAGACTTCAGATACAGTATTAGGGGACCACTAAGGCCTATATAAAAGAGACTTCAGATACAGTATTAGGGGACCACTAAGGCCTATATAAAAGAGACTTCAGATACAGTATTAGGGGACCACTAAGGTCTATATAAAAGCATCCAAAGAGCACTATGTCATGGGACCTTTAATGTTCAAAATGTCCTCAAATCCTTACACTCTAAAAAATGTCCTGACTTTCTTAACCCTTGTGTTGTCTTCAACTTT
>NC_135876.1:25652446-25657446 GCF_031162955.1 Sander vitreus | reverse complement strand
CCCGTCAGAACTACTACGGCCACTAGAGGGCGCCGCTACTACAAACCTCACCTTCCTTCCTGCTTTGCTCCCGTCAGAACTACTACGGCCACTAGAGGGCGCCGCTACTACAAACCTCACCTTCCTTCCTGCTTTGCTCCCGTCAGAACTACTACGGCCACTAGAGGGCGCCGCTACTACAAACCTCACCTTCCTTCCTGCTTTGCTCCCGTCAGAACTACTCACGGCCACTAGAGGGCGCCGCTACTACAAACCTCACCTTCCTTCCTGCTTTGCTCCGTCAGAACTACTACGGCCACTAGAGGCGCCTCGCTACAAACCTCACCTTCCTTCCTGCTTTGCTCCCGTCAGAACTACTACGGCCACTAGAGGCGCTACTACAAACCTCACCTTCCTTCCTGCTTTGCTCCGTCAGAACTACTACGGCCACTAGAGGGCGCCGCTACTACAAACCTCACCTTCCTTCCTGCTTTGCTCCCGTCAGAACTACTACGGCCACTAGAGGGCGCCGCTACTACAAACCTCACCTTCCTTCCTGCTTTGCTCTCCGTCAGAACTACTACGGCCACTAGAGGGCGCCGCTACACAACCCTCACCTTCCTTCCTGCTTTGCTCCCGTCAGAACTACTACGGCCACTAGAGGGCGCCGCTACTACAAACCTCACCTTCCTTCCTGCTTTCGCTCCGGTCAGAACTACTACGGCCACTAGAGGGCGCCGCTACTACAAACCTCACCTTCCTTCCTGCTTTGCTCCCGTCAGAACTACTACGGCCACTAGAGGGCGCCGCTACTACAAACCTCACCTTCCTTCCTGCTTTGCTCCCGTCAGAACTACTACGGCCACTAGAGGGCGCCGCTACTACAAACCTAAATATAGGTCGTAATTTCGATGTCGGATCGTGCAGGCAGCACAGATCGCGTACCCACAAATAAAGTGACGTACAATTCTCTCTGAAGTGGTCAAAGCTTTAGAAAACAGCAGGTTAGTTGTGTTGTGAATGTTTTTGTGTCTGCTGCCAGTGACCGACCTCGGAGCCACTTGGAGTCGTACTTGACGGTCCGGAGGACGGGTCGGCCTTCTCCTAGACTTCTGTAGATGACCGAGTCGCTGGCCAGGAAGTCCGTCATGGTGGCCGAGTAGAAATCTCCCCCTGAGGAACAGCAGCAGCACAGCACAGAACTCTTTAAATCTTACGTCAATAAATATATATTTTTTAAAACTGTATTTCAAGTTGGTCTCAGGCATGTAAAACAGCCCTAAGGCCACTTGAATTATTACTAGGGCTGTCAAACGACTATATTTTTTAATCGCGATTAATCGCTGAATGTCTATAGTTAATCGCGACTAATCACATATTTTATCACATGATTAAAATGCTATTATTTTGCATTTCAGAACAGTTTTTAAGTCCATATTAACAATGGAAAGCCGTTCTTACCAGAGGATCTTGATTGGGAATCAAATGAATGCAAAGAAAGTGACTTTATGAACATGATTTTAAGATTTTTTATTATTTATTTACTGTAAACAAAAGAGAAATGTGTGAATCTGTCGTTATTGCACAATTCCTCCAAGTACCTAACTAAAAAACTAAAACTCCCTATCCTTACTAGAGTCACTATAGTGTTTAGTAACTCCTAAATAATGTAGATGACTCACTGACGTCCAGTGGTCACCGGTTAACGAGACAGCGTTTGCACCTTGCAGCTGTTCAGTGTGGCTGCTTTCTCCGTGTCGTACAGGCTGTGTATGCGTGAAAACTGCTGTCAGTAGTATTATACTGCAGTATAACTGTATTATACTGCAGTATAATACTACTACTGTCCCCCTCGACGGCAATCAGACGGGTCAGAACATGCCAACCGTAGTACGTCTTGAGACCGAGTCCTCTACGATGCTGACAGGTCTGCAGTTAGTTGCCACCCGTTTAGCCCGCTAGCGTTAGCATCACGTTAACTGTACTGCTATGCTTAGCTCCGTAGGTGGAAGCTCAAGCTTGACGTGCTTCGGTGATATTTTAATTTGGCTTTACACAACGTGCATATGGGTTTCCACTTGTCTACGAGCCGTCCGGGAGTTTTGGAAAATAAAAAGCTCCATTCAGTTTGTGTTTCTCCATCATGCCTGCAGCCTGCAGCTCCATCATGCCTGCAGCCTGCAGCAGCAGGATGTGTTACGAGGAAGTGGCAGCTTGATGATAACGGTGCTGCAAAGGGTCAAAATAGTAGCTGTTAGGCACAACACAAAGCCGAGTGAAGTGTAAAATAAATTAATAAATCCCGGCATGCGATTAAAAAAAGATTAATTGTGTCGCATATATATAGAGATATATATATATATATATATATATATATATATATATATATATATATACACTAGGGGGACAGTAGTAGTATTATACTGCTGTATAATCAACCACAAGGCGTGGATGTAGTCTTCCACAACGTAAATCTGCATTTGGGAGGACATCATTTTCCTTTGTGGCTATAAATCAATAAAGCAGATTTGTATGACTTTATGTATCTGTATTGTTTATGTTGTACTGTAAATACTTTGTCTGTATTTTAATGTTCCATATAACTGCCCAGGGACTACGGGCGGAAATTAGCAATTTGCTACAACCTGGCACAAGACATCTATTAATGTTTATTTGTGCACTGTCCCTGTTCAAATAAATACATTACAATTACAATTACAATAGCCAGTGTTAGGAAGGTTACTTTGGAACTGTAATAGGTCACCGACAGCGGTGTAGTCTACGTGATACGCAGGTATATGCAGTATATCCACTAGGAAAGCTCCAGGATGTTCATATACACACTTAAAAAATGCCCAATGACGCAACAACATACTTTCCATTATATTTTTTATATATTTTGAATTGTCATCTGTGATTTTCTTCGTCACATAGGCAAAATAAAGGTATTTCCACCGTAAATGTGTGCATAAAAGTGTATCCGAATACAGGAAATGAAAAACTTCCATGGCGGAGGACACCCAGACCCCCCCCCACTGTAATATGGCCCACCCTCCCCCAAAGGCAGATTTTGGCCTTTATGTATATATACTTAAAAATGTCCATTCCACTCCATTATAGACAGAATACACATATATATGAAGTAAATAAATAAATAAATATATATATATATATATATATTTCTAAAGTACAGTAAACCCACTACAATACATAGTATATATATATATATATATATATATATATTTCTAAAGTACAGTAAACCCACTACAATACATAGTATATATATATATATATATATATATATATATATATATATATATTACTTCCCAACACTGGCAGTAGCAACTTACAAAAAGGCTGGAAACCATTAAATAAAGGAGGGTTTTGATGATTCTGCAGCAGTTAAAGTCAGCGCCGACTCACCAGCGAACAGTCCAACGTTGGATTGTCCGGACTCAAAGGGACAGCGAGCCTGACCGACGACTTCCTCCCCGACCTGCTCCAAGGACGTCATCTGAGGGGGGGGCAGGAAACAAGGTCAATATGTCTCTGTTTTTCCCAACAATAAACTTAAAGACAATGTGCACAAAGTTAGCCTGACGTAGTAATACTCAGATTCTAGTCAGAATATGAGTCTGATATAGAGCTTAGATCGGACCCAAAAAAGAAACGTAAAAAAAACCTCAACCCTATAAGCTCCCTCAGGTGAATAGTGTGGGTACCAGATCAAGGCAGCAACATAATCAAACCCCTGGAACCATATAGGAGACTTTCTTGTCTCGATCACCTAATTGGTCGACAACAGCGCTGCAGGTGGGGGGGGGGAGACGCGACGTAGCCCAGTTTACCTCACACTCAAGTCAGGACATAGACCCAGAGCTACGGGAGAAGCTGGAGAGGCAGAGCTTGCTCCCCACCGAATAAGGCTACTAAAGTAATGATTAAAAAAACACAAATGCTTGTTTAAGGGCCCGGCCCGATCATAGCGGCGTAAAATGTTGGCCCGGCCTGTGGGGGGTTCGGACACAGGCTCGGCCAGAGAATCTAAACTCTAGACTGATACTGCTCCATTGGCATGTTTCAACCAAACCAGAAAAGAAAATGCGTCTGCACTCAATTGGATAGACCTACAACCAATCAGAGCAACGGATAGACCTACAACCAATCAGTGCAACGGATAGACCTACAACCAATCAGTGCAACGGATAGACCTACAACCAATCAGAGCAACGGTTAGACCTACAACCAATCAAAGCAACAGTTAGACCTACAACCAATCAGTGCAACGGATAGACCTACAACCAATCAGAGCAACAGTTAGACCTACATCCATTCAGAGCAACAGATAGACCTACAACCAATCAGAGCAACGGATAGACCTACAACCAATCAGAGCAACGGATAGACCTACAACCAATCAGAGCAACGGTTAGACCTACAACCAATCAGAGCAACGGATAGACCTACAACCAATCAAAGCAACAGTTAGACCTACAACCAATCAGAGCAACAGATAGACCTACAACCAATCAGAGCAATGGAGACAACGGATCAAGTCCAGACCGAACTTCCCAACCTCAAATGTTGTGGGCGGGGCTAAGTTCGGCAGGCATCCAGGCTAGCACAAAGTCACACAAAAGGGGGAAATATTACCCTGTCTGGCTCCGCCCCCTAATGTTTAAAACATCTAGCTCCACCCCCTAATGTTTACAACATCTGGCTCCGCCCCCTAATGTTTACAACATCTGGCTCCGCCCCCGAATGTTTACAACGTCTGGCTCCGCCCCCTAATGTTTACAACGTCTGGCTCCGCCCCCGAATGTTTACAACATCTGGCTCCGCCCCCTAATGTTTACAACATATGGCTCCGCCCCCTAATATTTACAACATATGGCTCCGCCCCTAATGTTTACAACATCTAGCTCCACCCCCTAATGTTTACAACGTCTGGCTCCGCCCCCTAATGTTTACAACATATGGCTCCGCCCCCTAATGTTTACAACATCTGGCTCCGCCCCCTA
>NC_135876.1:25639946-25647446 GCF_031162955.1 Sander vitreus | reverse complement strand
CTTTGTCACCAATCCTGTTTGTAGTATTTATGGACAGGATATCGAGGCGTAGTCGGGGTGGAGAGGGGTTGCAGTTCGGTGGGCTGGGGATCTCATCGCTGCTTTTTGCAGATGATGTGGTCCTGATGGCATCATCGGCCTGTGACCTTCAGCACTCACTGGATCGGTTCGCAGCCACACTACACACAACATACACTACTATACTCTCTCTCACATACACTACTATACTCTCTCTCACATACACTACTATACTCTCTCACATACACTACTATACTCTCTCACATACACTACTATACTCTCTCACATACACTACTATACTCTCTCTCACATACACTACTATACTCTCTCACACATACACTACTATACTACTATACTCTCTCACATACACTACTATACTACTATACTCTCTCACATACACTACTATACTCTCTCACATACACTACTATACTCTCTCACATACACTACTATACTCTCTCACATACACTACTATACTCTCTCACATACACTACTATACTCTCTCACATATACTACTACACTCTCTCACATACACTACTATACTCTCTCATACATACATGTAAAAGGATTATAATAGTGTGTGTGTATGAGTATAGTGGTGTATATGCAAGAATATGATAGTGTGTGTAAGAAGTATGAATTACTTCCTATACGGCCTCTCATAGTATTATGCTGTACTGCTTGTGCTTTGGCAACACTGTACCCACAGTCACGCTAATAAAGCAACCTTGAATTGAATGACCGTTCTTCGTTCTTTTCTCAAAGAAAAGCTGAACTCCAAGTCTTCCAGAGTTGCGGCCAAAGCCGATTCTAAAGACTACTGTTGGCCAGCAGCAGCAGCCATAAGCCCCGCCCACCGACTCTATACACGATGTGATTGGCCCGACTAGAGTTTGGTTTTTCCAGCTCGCAAGCCAACGGAGAGTTGCTAGACTGACCCTGGCTGCAAATTACATTTGCTGCCGATAGCATGCGTCTGGATTTCTAGGCTAGTAGAAGACTGGACTCCCTGATAATCACTGCTATGCTGGAGCTGAAGATGTGGCCTGTGATTTCTGCATTGGGAGAAAACTGAAAGCCATCAAGTCCTGCAGAGGGAACGTCTGCTCTCGTCACGATGAGGTGATGAAGACGTTCTGCCATACTGATCAGCAGCTTTTCTGTTCTCACTGCTTAATGGACGAACATAAAGGCCACGACAAGATCTCGGCTGTGGCAGAAAGGACCGAGAGGCAGAAAAAGCTCGAGGGGAGTCGACAGCCCATCCAGCAGAGAATCCAGGACAGAGAGAAAGATGTGAAGCTGCTTCAACAGCAGGCGGAGGCCATCAATCTCTCTGCTGATAAAGCAGTGGAGGACAGCGAGAAGATCTTCACCGAGCTGATCCGTCTCCTGGAGAAAAGAAGCTCTGATGTGAAGCAGCAGGTCAGATCCCAGCAGAAAAGTGAAGTGAGTCGAGTCAAAGAGCTCCAGGAGAAGCTGGAGCAGGAGATCACTGAGCTGAAGAGGAAAGACGCTGAGCTGAAGAAGCTCTCACACACAGAGGATCACAACCAGTTTCTACACAACTACCCCTCACTGTCAAAACCTACCGGGTCTACAGACTCGCCAATACCAAAAACCAATCATCTGTGGTACTTTGAGGATGTGATGGCAGCTGTGACAGCCGCCAGAGATACAAATGCAGGCCATTCTTACTGAGAAACTACCTTTAGCAGCGCTCACGAGCAGAGCTATAGTCACGCCAAATCACACTGGATCCAAACACAAAATGCTGGGTTTTATCTGAGGGGAACAGAAAAATAACATTAAATCAAATGAATGCTGCACATTCTGCACATCCAGACAGATTCATTGAGATATCTCAGGTCTTGAGTAAAGATGGACTGACAGGACGTTGTTACTGGGAGGTGGAGATGAGCGGGAGTATTGCCAGATCAGAGGAGGTTAATGCATATGTATTTGGATACAATGAAAAGTCTCGGGCACTAGGTTGTGACAAAAGTTGTATCCAATTCAGACATGACACTGACTTTATTACAGTTTTTCTCGATTGCTTTGACCTGCTTAAAGAAACTGGGATCCACTCGGTTTTCATCATCACTGTCTCAGCAGAGCAGAAGACATCTCTTGCAAACGAATGTCATTCAAACAGTCCAAACTCCATTGTTTTAGCTGTGGTAACCAAACAGAAAGCATCTGTTCCTAACTATTAGGAACTACCTCCATCAGTATGACATCACTGGAGCTCCTGTTTGACGCTCCTTCACACATATCTTCAACTAGCAATCAGTCTGCAGGCCTTAAAGGTGCAGCGTCTGTGTTGTTCTCTGCCAACATGGATGGAAGAGGTCAAAGACACAAGAGACTGAGTATCAATAGTGGCTATTTCTTATACTCTACAGTAACAGATGTTTATACTTTACTTTAATAGATTTTATTTTGGTTTACATGTATTTTTTGTAATATTTACAGTATTTCAGCTTCAAAATAAGGATCAGTGGAAGCAATAAAATGTGCATTAAAGCATTTCTGATTCTGGATCCTTCTTTGCAAGAAGGCAAATATGTCAACAAATGTCCCTGGCATGAAAGCTACGTCAGTAATAGACTACAGAGACAAGCAGTGGGGCACTGATCCCCACTGAGAGCTGTATCTAGCAGTTTGGTGTCCACTGTGTAACGGTTGATTGGAAGAGCTCAGACACTTGTTTGCAAGTTGTGTTGATTGAAGGAAACATTTTCTTTTGTTGCATATTTTAAATGTTTTGGCACGGTTAGAGCCTTTTGCAAACAAAATGTGTCATTTTGACCGCTGTTACGGCCTGTGTGTTTGAGTTGACTGCTGTGTCAAAGCAATCAAGAAAAACTGTAACATCTCCGGCCCCAAGTCCTCCAGAGTAGGAGTGTACCTGGATCACACTGCAGGTATTCTGTCCTTCTACAGCGTCTCTGAAACCATGACTCTCCTCCACAGAGTCCAGACCACACTCTCACTCTCACACACACTCTCTCTCACACACACACACACACACACAGTGCATGGCACTATCTTTGTGGGGACCCGTCATTGACATAATGCATTTCCTAGCCCCTTACCCTAAGTCTTACACACACAGACACAGACACACACACACACACACACACACACACACACACAGAGACACACACACACACATAGTGCGTCTCACTATCTTTGTGGGGACCCGTCATTCCCTAGCCCCTTACCCTAACCTTAACCATCACCACTAAATGCCTAACCTTAACCCTTACCCTCACCCTAACCAGAACCTCATTATAACCCTAATCCTAAAACCAGGTCTTAACCCTCAAACAGACCTTTAAACTTGTGGAGTCCAGCATTTTGGCCCCACAAAGCTGTCCGGACCCCACAAGTATACTGTATTCACGGTTTTTGGACCCCACAAATATAGTTAAACAAGAACACACGCACACACAATGTGCAAACACTAAATATAACTCCCTCTGTTTATCCCAATTACATTTATATGACATGAATGACGCAAAACACTAATTAGACGAGTTGTGAATGCCAACAGAAATATCTCACTATGCTAAAATGATGAGCTGTTCAAATGCTGCTATCCTGTGAAGTACTGGAAACATATTTATGGTAGAATATAGAAAGAAAACCTAATTTCCTCCGTAAACCTGACTGAGGCACCGCAGCTTTTTAAAAAAAAGATCCTGACAGCACTATGTGTTTATTCCCGTAATCGTATCTCGGTTAATTATGCAGCTGACAATGTTAGCGAGACGTTATCAGAGCGGATAGCACTCGGATGATCCTTCACTGTCAGCCGGGCAGCCATGCCGATGATAACTGTGTTCAGAGGCTACTTAAGCTGAATGATGAATGTGTTCATGTCCTGAAGAAGTTAAGGAGAAAACACAAGACTTTCACCCAGGAAACAGGTGTTCATGTCCTGAAGAAGTTAAGGAGAAAACACAAGACTTTCACCAGGAAACAGGTGTTCATGTCCTGAAGAAGTTAAGGAGAAAACACAAGACTTTCAGCAGGAAACAGGTGTTCATGTCCTGGAGAAGGAGAAAACACAAGACTTTCACCAGGAAACAGGTGTTCATGTCCTGGAGAAGGAGAAAACACAAGACTTTCACCAGGAAACATGTGTTCGTGTCCTGAAGAAGTTAAGGAGAAAACACAAGACTTTCACCAGGAAACAGGTGTTCATGTCCTGAAGAAGTTAAGGAGAAAACACAAGACTTTCACCCAGGAAACAGGTGTTCATGTCCTGAAGAAGTTAAGGAGAAAACACAAGACTTTCACCCAGGAAACAGGTGTTCATGTCCTGAAGAAGTTAAGGAGAAAACACAAGACTTTCACCCAGGAAACAGGTGTTCATGTCCTGAAGAAGTTAAGGAGAAAAACACAAGACTTTCACCAGGAAACAGGTGTTCATGTCCTGAAGAAGTTAAGGAGAAAACACAAGACTTTCACCAGGAAACAGGTGTTCATGTCCTGAAGAAGTTAAGGAGAAAACACAAGACTTTCACCCAGGAAACAGGTGTTCATGTCCTGAAGAAGTTAAGGAGAAAACACAAGACTTTCACCCAGGAAACAGGTGTTCATGTCCTGGAGAAGTTAAGGAGAAAACACAAGACTTTCACCAGGAAACAGGTGTTCATGTCCTGAAGAAGTTAAGGAGAAAACACAAGACTTTCACCAGGAAACAGGTGTTCATGTCCTGAAGAAGTTAAGGAGAAAAACACAAGACTTTCACCCAGGAAACAGGTGTTCATGTCCTGAAGAAGTTAAGGAGAAAACACAAGACTTTCACCCAGGAAACAGGTGTTCATGTCCTGAAGAAGTTAAGGAGAAAACACAAGACTTTCACCAGGAAACAGGTGTTCATGTCCTGAAGAAGTTAAGGAGAAAACACAAGACTTTCACCAGGAAACAGGTGTTCATGTCCTGAAGAAGTTAAGGAGAAAACACAAGACTTTCACCCAGGAAACAGGTGTTCATGTCCTGAAGAAGTTAAGGAGAAAAACACAAGACTTTCACCCAGGAAACAGGTGTTCATGTCCTGAAGAAGTTAAGGAGAAAACACAAGACTTTCACCAGGAAACAGGTGTTCATATCCTGAAGAAGTTAAGGAGAAAACACAAGACTTTCACCCAGGAAACAGGTGTTCATGTCCTGAAGAAGTTAAGGAGAAAACACAAGACTTTCACTAGGAAACAGGTGTTCATGTCCTGAAGAAGTTAAGGAGAAAACACAAGACTTTCACTAGGAAACAGGTGTTCATATCCTGAAGAAGTTAAGGAGAAAACACAAGACTTTCACCAGGAAACATGTGTTCGTGTCCTGAAGAAGTTAAGGAGAAAACACAAGACTTTCACCAGGAAACATGTGTTCGTGTCCTGAAGAAGTTAAGGAGAAAACACAAGACTTTCACCAGGAAACATGTGTTCGTGTCCTGAAGAAGTTAAGGAGAAAACACAAGACTTTCACCAGGAAACAGGTGTTCATATCCTGAAGAAGTTAAGGAGAAAACACAAGACTTTCACCAGGAAACAGGTGTTCATGTCCTGAAGAAGTTAAGGAGAAAACACAAGACTTTCACCAGGAAACAGGTGTGTTCCTTGGGAGTGTTTTCAATAAAAACCACGATCTTGTCCTAAACTTAACCGTAATCACCGTCGAAATGACCAGCAGCTCGCGGTGCTCTGTACCCAGCTCAGAGTCAACTATTTTCGGGTAACTGAACCCCACACTAACGCTGACAGGAAGCTCTGTAACCAGCAACAGGAAGCTCTGTAGCAGGCAACAGGAAGCTCTGTAGCAGGCAACAAGAAGCTCTGTAGCCAGCAACAGGAAGCTCTGTAGCTGGCGGCAGGAAGCTCTGTAGTCAGCAACAGGAAGCTCTGTAGCCAGCAACAGGAAGCTCTGTAGTCAGCAACAGGAAGCTCTGTAGCTGGCGACAGGAAGCTCTGTGGCCAGCGACAGGAAGCTCTGTAGCCAGCAACAGGAAGCTCTGTAGCCGGCAACAGGAAGCTCTGTAGCCAGCAACAGGAAGCTCTGTAGCCGGCAACAGGAAGTTCTGTAGTCAGCAACAGGAAGCTCTGTAGCTGGCGGCAGGAAGCTCTGTGGCCAGCAACAGGAAGCTCTGTAGCCAGCAACAGGAAGCTCTGTAGTCAGCAACAGGAAGCTCTGTAGCCAGCAACAGGAAGCTCTGTAGCCAGCAACAGGAAGCTCTGTAGCCAGCAACAGGAAGCTCTGTAGCCAGCAACAGGAAGTTCTGTAGCCCCCCCCAATGTAGCACCAGTAGACGTTATGTTTCACAGGTACAGTTTTCTGTCAGATCGTTTATTGATCTCGACGTTTCCGATCGCACTTGAAGGCAGCTTCATTTCCCAGAAAAAAGAGAGAGAAATAAAAGTGACAGATGTAAGAAAACAGCATCACAAATGTTTTTTTGGGGCATTTTTCTCCCTTTGTTACATCCTGTTCTGTGTCTAACTGTTCTCCAAATGTCTTCATCATTCAGACACCAGAACACAACAAATGTTGAGGATGACTCATCTTCCCGCCCGTCTCCTAAAAAGAGGCAGAAACTGACTTTATTTCGATAAAACGAGAGCGAGAAAGTCACAGTTTTTTTCATCTCGTTTTTGGATCCAAACTCTTCAACAAAAGGACAGAAAAAGCTCCTCATCGGCAGGTAAACTTGCTGTTTTTCCCGCCGAAGGAGGTTGCAAAACGCACGCAGCTTCTGCTAAACGGGGTCAGCGCCTGTCAATCAAACCCACAAGGCGAGGAAAAGGGAACACGACTCTGGGTTGGCACCTGAAACTGAGGCTGTTGTGTAGAAAGTGTTTTGTTTGGTGTTGACGAGGCTGACTGACACTTCCTATTAGGAGCTGAAGGCAACACACACACACACACACACACACACACACACACACACACACAGAAAGACACAGAAAGACACACACACACACACACACACGCACACACACACACGCACGCATACACACACAGAGACACACACACATACATACATAGAAAGACACACACACACACGCGCACACACGCGCGCGCACGCACACACACGCGCGCGCACACACACACAGAGACACACACACATACATACAAAGAAAGACACACACACACGCGTGCACACACACACAGACACACTAACACACACACACAGAGAGACAAGGACAAACAAACGCACGCACACGCATGCAAGAACACACAAACACACACTAACACACACAGACACACACAAACACACACGCACACACTAACACACGCAGACACACTAACACACACACACACACTAACACACACAGACACCACACACAGACACACTAACACACACACACACACACTAACACACAGACACACTAACACCTAACACACTAACACACAGACACACTAACACACAGACACACTAACACACACACACACAGACACACACACACACGCGCACACACA
>NC_135876.1:25634946-25637446 GCF_031162955.1 Sander vitreus | reverse complement strand
ACACAAAATGCAATTTGTAAATGAAGGTGTTAATTATTAAAGGTGAAAAAAAAATCCAAACCATCATGGCCCTGTGTGAAAAAAGTGATTGCCCCCCTAAACCTAATAACTGGTTGGGCCACCCTTAGCAGCAACAACTGCAACCAAGCGTTTGCGATAACGTGCAATGAGGCTTTTACAGCGTCCTGGAGGAATTTTGGCCCACTCATCTTTGCAGAATTGTCCTAATTCAGTTACATTAGAGGGTTTTTCGAGCATGAACGGCCTTTTTAAGGTCATACCACAACATCTCAATAGGATTCAGGTCAGGACTTTGGCTAGGCCACTCCAAAGTCTTCATTTAGTTTTTCTTCAGCCATTCGGTGGTGGACTTGCTGGTGTGTTTAGGATCATTGTCCTGCTGCAGAACCCAAGTTCGTTTCAGCTTGAGTACACGAACAGATGGTCGGACATTCTCCTTCAGGATCTCTTGGTAGACAGCAGAATTCATAGTTCCTTTTATCACGGCAAGTCTTCCAGGTCCTGAAGCAGCAAAACAGCCCCAGACCATCACACTACCACCACCATATTTTACAGTTGGTATAATGTTCTTTTTTATGAAATGCAGTGTTCCTTCTCGCCAGATATACTTGGACACACACCTTCCAAAGAGTTCCACTTTTGTCTCATCGGTCCACAGAATGTTGTCCCAAAAGTCTTGGGGATCATCAAGATGTGTTCTGGAGAAATTGAGACAAGCTTTGATGTTCTTTTTGCTCAGCAGTGGTTTTCTCCTTGGAACTCTGCCATGCAGGCCATTTTTGCCCAGTCTTTTCCTGATGGTGGAGGCATGAGCGCTGACCTTAACTGAGGCAAGTGAGGCCTGCAGTTCTTTGGACGTTGTTGTGGGGTCTTTTGTGACCTCTTGGATGAGTCGTCGCTGCGCTCTTGGGGGTAATTTTGGGCGGCCGGCCACTCCTGGGAAGGTTCACCACTGTTCCATGTCTTCGCCATTTGTGGATAATGGCTCTCACTGTGGTTAGCTGGATTCCCAAAGCTTTGGAAATGGCTTTATAACCCTTTCAGACTGATAGATCTCAATTACTTTCTTTCTCAATTGTTCCTGAATTTCTTTGGGTCTCGGCATGATGTGTAGCTTTTAAGGATCTTCTGGTGGACCTTACTGTGTCAAGCAGCTCCTATTTAAGTGATGCCTTGATTGTGAACAGGTGTGGCAATAATCAGGCCTGGGTGTGGCTAGAGAAATTGAACTCAGGTGTGGACAACCACAGTTATAGTATGTTTTAACAAGGGGGGCAATCACTTTTTTCACACAGGGCCATGATGGTTTGGATTTTTTTTCTCCTTTAATAATAAACACCTTCATTTACAAATTGCATTTTTGTGTTTACTTGTGTTGTCCTTGACTTTTGTTTAAATTGGTTTGATGTTCGAAACACTTAAGTGTGACAAACATGCAAAGGAACAGGAAATGAGGAAGGGGCAAACACTTTTTCACACCACTGTATACTGACTTTTTTGTTGAAATATTACGGCTTTTTTTGTTGAAATATTACGACTTTTTTCCTCGAAATATTACGACTTTTTTGTTGAAATATTACGACTTTTTTGTTGAAATATTACGACTTTTTTCCTCGAAATATTACGACTTTTTTTGTTGAAATATTCCGACTTTTTTTGTTGAAATATTACGACTTTTTTCCTTGAAATATTACGACTTTTTTTGTTGAAATATTACGACTTTTTTCCTCGAAATATTACGACTTTTTTTGTTGAAATATTACGACTTTTTTTGTTGAAATATTACGACTGAGGATCTCCGCTCAAACGTCGACAAAAGATATAAAGCCAAAAAATTTACGACTTTTTTTGTTGAAAGATTACGACTTTTTTGTTGAAATATTACGACTTTTTGTTGAAATAATACGACTTTTTTCCTCGAAAATATTACGAGTTTTTTTCTTTAAATATTACGACTTTTGTTCTTTAAATAAATAATTTAATGTTGAAATAATACGATTTCTTTTGTTAAAATGTAACGACTTTGTTAGAATATTACGACTTTATTTGTTGAAATATTACGACTTTTTTTGTTGAAATATTACGACTTTCTTTGCTGAAATATTACGACTTTATTTGTTGAGATATTACGACTTTATTTGTTGAGATATTACGACTTTATTTGTTGAGATATTACGACTTTATTTGTTGAGATATTATGACTTTCTTTCTTTAAATATTACGACTTTTTTTGTTGAAATATTACGACATTTTTTGTTGAAATATTACGACTTTTTTCCTCGAAATATTACGACTTTTTTTGATGAAATATTTCACTTTTTTTGTTGAAATATTACGACTTTTTCCTCGAAATATTAAGACTTTTTTGTTGAAATATTACGACTATTTCTTTAAATATTAAGACTTTTTTGTTGAAATATTACGACTTTATTTGTTAAAATATGACTTTTATTGTTGAAATATTACGACTTTTTTTGTT